>NW_028278431.1:0-134814 GCF_059751315.1 Micrasema longulum
TTTTAAAATTCAATACAAATAGATAGCTTGTAATTGATAAAACGTAACAATTTTCTATGCACTCTGTCAAGTTTTAACGAATAAACTCCGTAAAATGGGCTCTAGATACTTGAATATGTCTTTATTCAAGTATGCTTCTGACAAGTGATATATACAAAGTTCTGAAAGATAATACGGATTTAAAATCTTTGACTGTTCTTAAAATATGTCCTAACGATTTTAATTATTTATTAGTAATCCTATTAAAATGGGGTATAAATGTCAATTTTTGATCAAATACAATACCTAGATCCTTGATCTCTTATGATGATACTCTTTGTAAAACATGTTGATCTATACTATACTCAAATAACAAAGGTTATTTTTTTTGCGAAAAGTTATGGATTGGATATTTAGATTCAATTCGTTGTTACAACACCATTTGAATAATTTATTTAGGTTTGCTTGAAGAACATCACAATCATCAATAATTGAAATGGTGTTAAATATCTTGACGTCATCAGCAAACATGAGAAATCCAACATCGTGAAATATGCTTGTTATATCATAATAAACAAGGAAAATAAAATTGGTCTAAAGGAGAGCCCTGAGGTGCTCCGCTTAATGCTTCAAATTGATCGGAATTAAACTGAAATATTTTTACATAACTATTTAACCATTTAAGGATATCATCGTCCAATCTTCAGTTCCTCAATTTAAATATTAGTATACGATGAGAAACTTTATCAAAAGATTTGTTTTAGTCAATATAAACAGTATCAACCTGTAGTCTTTTATCAAAAGTTTCTACAATTTTCTGTTAGTAAATTGCTAGATTCGTTAAACTTGATCTCCTTTGAATAAATCCGTGTTGATCAGAAGTTATCACATTTTTTACTTCAGCAACAAGTTTGGATGAAAAAAAGATTCAAACAATTTAGATATAGTTGACTGCATACATTTAGGTTAAAAATTCAGCACATCAGTTTTATACTAATATTTACTAACATTAATTAAAAAAGTTAACGCTTTGAACAAAAATAATATGATCAACAATATTTTAAGTTTGTCCAATAATGTTGCAATGAAATCCAAATCTTGTATAGTAAAATATGAATAAAAACAAAATACTGTTGATTAAACTTTGTTTTAAATAGCTATTTGAAAATATTTTTTATTGTTTTGGGAATAAAAATAGAAAATATCTAAGACCGAACACGCCGTTGTTAATGCGACAAGAATAAATTAATAATAAATACGTTAGAAAAATTAATTCATCTGCAAAAAATGTAAACATAATATTAATACCTACGTCAACATAAGTGCAGCGAACGTTGTGAATACTACCTTATTGTCTGTTCCAATAAGAAAAAAATCTAGAGTAGCTTTGTAAAAAGAATAAAATTAAATTCGTGTGATGTGGAAATGCGTTATACTTTTCTATTAGCCTTTTGAATACAGCCTGAATTTACTTTGCTCTTGGCACACAACCGCTAGCACGCAGACCGCCGAACATGCCGGTAAAAGAAAAATAATCCCGCTTAAGATTTAGTTCGTCGCCGTGCGTCGAACGTGGCGGTTGTGTTCCGCTTGCTTCTTACCGGTTTATATCAATTAATATCCCGCGAAATAATTTACGAGAACAATTTTATCAAAATTATCGCGCGGGAAAATATATGCACGTAACCTAAATGTGCTGTATTCGAATAAAGTTTTGATGTTACAAAACTTTTAGTTTTTTTACTTTCAAATTTCGCGACAATGGTCAATTTGTTTGCGGAGGTGATATTTAAGTGATTCAGACATTTTTTCAAAATGTCACTAATGGAATCGTTCGTGATAAATGTTTCGAGGCAGATTTTTGCGTAACTTATCCCGACTCATAAATAAATTTCATTTAGTATCGCCGGAAACGAAAGTGAAAAACAGTGCTTGTTTATTGACAGCTGGAGTTCTTGAACAGTTTTATTAATTTCGAAATACAAAAGTGAATTTACACTGATTAGATAAAAATGGGTGTAAATTTTAACGAATGGAAACAATTCTAAACAAATAAATACAAAAAGTAAGTCTAATTTATTTGTTTATTTACAAAATTACTTAGCAATAGTATCCTGCTAAGGCTAAAAGTCGTATCTGCTGAATTGCAAATTTTACATTAGATTACTGTTTTACGCTTTGCCGATCTGATTAGTTTATTTTTATAAATGTATTTTGTTTTTTTTTAAAAGAAAATATAAGAGAAAAAAGAATAAGAGATGCAGAAATGATTTGTTGGTTTAGTAAACATGTGAGGATGTCAAATATATGTTACAAATAAAAAAAAACGCAATACGATTTATTTTTAGTTTCGACTTAAGGATAAGCTTTCGACAGGGCAGAAGAGAGTCTTATATTTATAATAATTTATAGTTTGCGTTTACTGATAAAAAAGTTGTATTGTTTTCCAACAATTTCTTATAATTTTATGAATATGCATTTAGTTTTTGATAATATTTACATTGTTTTCTAAATTTACTGTAAACATTCTCAAAAGGAAAAAAACTTTCCGACCGGCCGGATTCGCTGTTTAGCGGATTTTTTAATTAACGTGTACCTATTCTAATAAATAAATATTATTATTGAAAGCATAGAGATTGACATTTTTAATAACAGATTGTTTAGGTTTAAGAAATTTGTACAATATGCGTTTTTTTATAAGTAATTTTAACAATATTGTGTATTTTTAAATAGTAAAATTTTTTTGTATCATCATTTTCACTTGAATTTTTTTAAATAAAAAAAATACTAGCATTTTTATGATTTACCTAAATATTTCAATTTTGGTGGCCATTTTAAACGAGTTGTAAATAACTGACTATTAGAAAATGGAAATCAAGTTGGAGTAGAGTGGGGTTCGAACCTTGGACCTCTGATCCGTGAGTCCGCAACACTAGCCACAGTTAAATCAATTTTATTTATGACTATTATATTGAATTTCCATGTTTCTAATTATTTGCATGCAATATCTTTTTTATGTGAATATTTCTGTTTTGTAACAATATTTTTTATTACTCGTAGACCAAATAAAAAAAATTGATTCGAATGTTTTTTTCGTGGGTTAATTTTCTAAAAAAAAAAAACACTTGTTTAAACCTTCATTATTGTTGCATTTATTTTTGTATTTTTTTCTTAACACTAGGGAGGTAACGTCCATATAATCTCATTAAAGTATAAATAAAATATGAAAATACAATTTACTAAAATCCTTGACAACCTCAAGTTTACGTATGCGTAACAATAAGTTTTTTATACAAATCATTTTAGTGTTTCCACTAAAAGAAACTAAATTTGTATGTTTACTCGGTTCAATGACAGTCACTAACATCTTAACCTAGGGTTACTGAGCATTCGAACTCATTGTAAGTATTAAAGAATAGACTTAGTGACCAAACATTTTACTAAATGTTATTTAATATTTAATATGTTTGTATCAATATATACACGGGTATTCAGGGCAAGACCGCAAAACGTCAATCATTTTTAAAAATCATTCTAAAAGTCATTAAAAATATATATATATATATATATATTTTATCTCTAAATGGAGTAAATCTTTTATTTCTCGGACTAGCATCCCTTCCGCAAACCCCTACTCCTCGCCGACATAAAACAAATTGCGATTAAAACGTATTTGACCAACAAAGCGATACGCGCCAGACGTCGACAAGTGAAGCGGCTGGGTAGGAGAGGGGCAGGGGTTTGTGGAGGTACTGCTAGTCCGAGAATTTTAAGATATACTCCATTTTGACATCATAACTATTTTTAAATTACTTTTTGGAAAAAAATTATTGAGAATTTTTTTAAAGCTTACTAAAAAGAACGTTTCTCTTAAGTTTTGCGGTCTGACCCTAAAAAGCAGTGTATGTACAGGGTGTTCTTTAAACCCTGTCACATCCGAAACCACGATGATCAGTATGAGCAAGAAGACATATTGGCACATTAAAATAAATTTGAACGAATAAAATTTACAAAATTAAAATATTAAAAATACAAATGGTTGCTTACTTCTGCAGGGGAGAAATGAGGAGGGGGGAGTATGATATACCGTCAACTACGCGGTGGTGCCCCCTTGCTTCTCCCCTGCAGAAGTACGCAACCATTTGTTTTTTTTAAATATTTTCTTTTGAAAATTTTTTTTCGTTCTACATATTTTTTTTAATATGCTAATATGTCTTCTTGCCCATACTGATCATCGTGGTTTCGGATGTGACAGGGTTTAAAGAACATCCCGTGTATGTTTATATATGTGAATATATTTATATGTATGTCGTTGAACCGAGTAAACATACAAATTTAGTTTCTTTTAGTGGTCACTAATGCGTTATAATAAACAACCGCATCATCTAAGTTCATTCGTTGTTGGACTATTAAAATAAAATGAATAAATAAACATATACATCTAGTCCCTGTCCGTAGAACTCGTCAATCTGTACTCTTCGACATTTCTAACTCAATGACTAATTATTTAAAAAATAGCACTCTACGAAGAATACAGATTACCTATAATGACAGTTTTAGTGACATCGACATACTACATTGTAAATATCATATTTTTGTCAGATCTGTTAAAGACATTTTAAATCTCGTGCTTGACTTTTAACTTTTAATTTGATTTTGAATTTTATCTTTCAATTTTAATTCTTAGTTTTGAATTTTTATTTTAACTTTTAATTTTAACTTTAACTTTTACTTTTGATTTTAATTTTAACTTTTGATTTCCACTGTTAATTTATACTTAGGTACTTACATCTACTACCTGTATCTAATAATTTATTGTTGGTTGTGATTTTTTACAAATAAATTTAAATGTTCATGGAAGCAGAGAGAGAGGGAGGAAAGTAGAGTAGCTATACAACGTCTTCTCCTTTTTATGTACTTTTTATGTAATATTTTTATTTTTACTTTTTTAGAATACAATTATTTTTCCCCTCTCCTGCATTCATAATAAATTAGTGTGAAATCTGTAATTGGTCTTACTTTTTTTAACACTTTGTATCTCGGAGCCGTGTAAACACGTGATTATATAACCACGCGTTGTGTCCCGGTCCCGTGTTTTCACGTGGTTTACCAGCTGTCTAAAAAAGTGCATTTTATTGACATTGAGTGACTTTTATTTGTACTTTTTTGCTGCTGGAAAACCACGTGAAAACGCGGGACCGGGATACAAAGCATAATAAAAGGAGTGAGACCCTGAATAATAATTTATTTATAGTTTTACAATGTTTGTATTCTTTTTTTTATACAGAATAGTGTTCCGTCACTAGGGTCCCGTGCCGAGGGAAACATTTTACAATAAGTAAAACATGCCTTAAATTAAATAAAAACGTAATTAATCTAATCAACATAATTATCAATTTAAACTAAAATAATCATAAAAAACATAACCAATTGTGCGAACATTCCAACGTAGCTCTTTATAAAGGCCAATGTTGGTGAAATTATCATACAAGAATGACTGATTAAATTGTTTTTTTTTATTATTTTATTTATTTATTTAGTTCTATGTAACATAGTCTAATATATATATATACAACACAATATTTACATCTATACTTATTCTAACATTATTTATCACTATTATACACTTAATATCCTAATTTATAATATTCACTGTTTCATATGTACATTTTCATTAATTATATTCACTATTTACACTATATACTACCTAATATTTTTCACACATACTTTTTACATTTAATTTTAAATATATTTACATTCATTTCATTTTTTATGCTTTCTGGCATTTCTTCAAATAGTTTTATTCCCTTGTACATAAGGCAGTTCTGGGACATTGCCTTTGATTTCTTTTCCAGTCTTATATTTTTAGATCCTCTTGTTGGATAGTTATGAAAGAACTCATTATTTTTTTAGTTTATTTTGAAAATATCTCGGAACTATTCCTTTAATAATTTTGTTTATTTCATTGGCAACATTAAATTTGATTCTTTGATTACAATAAATATGAGAAGTTTCGATTGATTTAACCAAGTGTTTTCATAATTATGACACTTTTAAGAAACCCTTCACAAAGCATGAAATTTAACAAAAATGGGCCGGGCACAGGGTAAATTCTATGTGTATTCGGCCGGTGCTCAAAGTGTTAATTGTTCTTTTGTGCTTTGTTTTATATAAAGACTGTATGATTTCATTAATAAATAAATAAATATTGTAATAACGAATCCCATGGTGTGAATCCCATCGTTTCTAACGTTATCGAACGGTACACGTAGTATTTTTATAATTAATTGACCTAGTCGGTTGCCTAATGCATTGTTAAGGTATATATCAGGTGACATATCGCGGTCATATTGTTACTAGCCACAAGGGACAGATTTGTGCATTGAATTTCAATTGGATATCCACTTTACATAATCAAGCTTATGCTATCTTGTTTCCACTATTATAGTGACCAACAATGTTTCTGTTATGTTTCTTTTCGATGTAATATGCGAACATAACTCTAATTACAATATTCGAGTTTGTCCAAATGTTCGTAGACCCTTTGTCTTCTGTCTTGTAGATGTAGAAGTTGTGACAATACTTGACTAATGCATACCCACATAATTCGCAAAAAAAGTCCTTTACTGAATTTCACCCCCTCGGGAGTCACTAAGATAAACAAATTACAACAGGGATGGAAAATACCTTAAATAAAGGAATATGGAAGTTAAGGCATTTACAGGGCTTATGACCTGTCATTGGCTTTCACTAAAATCAACAAATGGAAGAATTGAAGAAATATGTATGTTCAAACATAGGCAAAATGGTGAATGTTACACAGTGTATAAAGTGGCCAATGACAGGTCATAAGCCCTGTAAATGCCTTGACTTCTACATTCCCTTATTTAAGGTATTCTCCATCCCTGTTGTAATTTGTTAAAAGCTCTAATTGTTTGAAATTATACATTTAGTATATCGTCGTGACTTTCTTTTATATTTTATCTTGAAAAGGTTTTATAAAGGCTTTATATTCCAGGTGCGAAAAAATAAAATATATATTAAGAAATGAAGAATTTCAGCCCTACGGGAAATTGGATACAATAATTATTTTCTTGGGCGTGGTAAAAATTGGAACGTTAAATTGGACTGCAAAGTTTCCTGAAAATGTACGAAGAAAATAATAAATTATATTTTATTAAAAACGGAATACTTTGAATGACGTCACTGGTTCATATGAATCAACCTATGATATGAGAGATATGGAAGATTTTCGGTTTGCTTGCCGTGGGTGGACCAAAGGGAAGAACCGGAAAAGAACCTCCGACGTCACACGCGGAGTTATTTCATAAATACGAAACTTTAAAACATCGTAGGTATATGAAAATTGAAAAAAAAATTGGTTTAGTTGAGTTAGCACAGTTACAGTTTCAGAAATTAAACTGTTTCATGAATATTTTTCTAAATAACAGTTTAGAGCAGCGCGTGTTTAAAAGCTAGTACAAGCAACTGCTTAAACAGTTTTACAAAAAATACTTCAGCTGCTATTTAGGAAGGAGGGGTGGGGAGTGGCCAAGATGATTTGGCCCACTCACCTTTAAACTGTTATTTTTCGAAACTGTTTTATTTCATATTCCGACTAATTTTATTTTATATTAAAAGTTTAATTTTCTTGTGAGGCTGTTACAGCTTTTTTCCAAAAATTACCGGTTACTATTTATCTGGTTTTAACTTAGTAACTGTTTACTTTTTATTTTATTTATTTTCTTTAAATTTTGTTTCTCAGTACATTTATGAGATAAGAATATGGAAGTCTTGGCATTTACAGGGCTCATGACCTGTCATTGGCTGGTTTAAGTGGCCACTTTACACACTGTGCAACATTCACCATTTTGCCTATGTTTGAACATTCACATAACCTCAACTCTTCTACCTGTTGACTTTGATTGTTGACTGCCCACTCTGTAAACATTTGGAAATTCTCAAAACATTTGATTTACTGGTTCACAAACAATAAACAATACATACGACATTGGTATAATAATTATAATTTTTTATATTTAGATAATGTACATGAATTATATGTACAAATTAGTATAAAAAAGATTTTTTTTAATTGACTACCTTCATTAAATTCTATTAGTATTATGAAAATTATACTAACAAGTTGTTGAAAATTATTTTACCTAACTAACAAAAGGGATTATTTGATTTTATAAATTGTTGCGTTACAGTTTTTCTATAATTATTTCATGTATCGTTAAAGATATTATTATCACCATTACTAAAAACATTACATTATTCAAACTGTTTTAGCTGTTTCAGAAGAACAGTTTCAATTTTTTGAACCACCTCTAGTACATACATGACTTGGCAGATAATGTACTACATAACATAAGGATTACGAATAAATTTATGTTTAAATGACTAGATAATCATTTCTGTGTCCATCAAAATGGAAGCGTGCATTAAAAAAGAGAATACATGTGATTAAAATAAGCCGTGTAGTTAAATGTTCGGTATTATTGACACGCTGAAACAATTAAATTCTTTCTTTGATTGACATGAGCCGTCTTTACTCGCCTTTGCGAGGATGATATGGAGGAAATTTAATTTACTTTCTCGAAGCAATATAGTCAATCATTTTGATTATCTCTGATCGAACCTTTCGATAAAATATAAATGTTTGCCAATCGATAATAAATTAATAAACTCATTCGTTTCGTGTAGTTCTAGGTACTAATAAAAGAGTAAAATAAATAAAAAAATCTTATGTAGCTAAGCATGACATATTTTTTTTTTCAATATTGCTACTCACACAAAAAGCAAAGGTTATTAAAGATTTTAATGGACTATTGATGGAAAAACGAATTTCAAAGCGGATGCGGGGGGCGAAGCCCTAAGGCTTCCATGGTATCATTGAGTGGACTGTTTTTAATTTTAACGAAAATAAGTTAGTATCCTTGATATGCAGTATGCAGTGTCAATCGGTCACAACCCCAACAAACGAGATGGATTAGGAATGGATGCCATTAACTTTAGCTTCGTTCTTGATGGAATTGCTGTGGTCCGACTGCTCACTTACGAGCGGCACTTACACTAGGGCAAGCTCCCGATCTGGAGCTTAACACTGGTGGTTGGCGAAAAAAAGTTTATGATGTGGCAAACGTTCAACGAAATAAACGCGTGATTTACGACACAAGGTCTTAATGTGGTGGGTGATCAAAAGATACTGAAGGTGGAAGTGAACAGTGGTTGTTGGTACAAAGGATATAGAAGTTGTGACAATACTTGACTAATGCATACCCACATAATTCGCAACCAACAATAATTTAAGTATAAAGGTATAAATAAAAAAACAGTTTCAATTAAGTATTCTTAAAATAATTTTAAAGTGTTAACTTATAAAGCTCTCTTGAGTTTGAGTTTGACAAAAACGGCCCTATGAAAATGAACCGAATATCAACTTTTCCGAGCCTGAACGTGACAAAATCCATATGTTTCTGGAATACTCTAGCTAAAATACTATAAATACGACATTAAAAAAAATATATGATTTTCATGGTAATGTTTATACAACTGTTTCATATTATTTCGAGTTTTCGGTAAATTCTTTTTTTTCCATAATATACTGTTGCGAGAGGATGCAATATGACAGCGCATTTTCGAATCGATATCTGCTTTTAACAAAATTTCCCAACACTTAACCAAATCAGTTTTAGAGGTGTTATTGGTCTCTTTTTAGATCCGCACATCGCAAAAACAAATTCAAAGCTTTAAGAAGATACGCGGTCTTACTTTTTTTTTTACAAGCGTATTCACATATTTACTCCCTGGATTATGACACTAGAACGATGGTTTTTGTACACACCATAGATATTCACCATCGGCGCGTTCATATCGTTTTTCTGGTAAATTGTTTTTTATATGAGTTAGGACCATTCAAAAATATTTAAAAGCACCTAGTTTTATCTGTTGTTTTCATAAGTAGGTACGGTATACAAATATGGTAACTATTATATAAAATAACCGAAATGTGTCAACATAGAAGTTATTTTTCTTTCTGGAAAGAAATCGTTCAGTTTTGGGGTAGGTAAAACGGGAAAGCGATACCTAATCTTTTAAGATTTTTATACGTGCATAGTATTTAGGTAGCCGTTTGCAAGAGAGTGATAGAAAAACTATATTTAATCACTTATTCAGTAAACTGTTCTCCCGACACACCTCTTGAGTAGATTTTGTAAAGTTTAAAGGTGGGACTGTTCTATTAACATTTTTACGCACTCAAAATATTATAAATCATATAAATATTTGTTCTTTTTGTTCTAGGAGCAAGTGAAAAGTACAGTTAAAAATTAAAATCAGTGAAGCTTCTAATAATTTAAATTAATTTACTTAACAAGAAAATACCTTACATCAAAACCAACTGTTGACATGTTTGCGCCGAGTAAAAGTTTTTAGTATTTTTGCGCTCTGAAACTCATATTTAAATTAAAGAAAGTGATATTTATTGTTCTGTGGGAATTCAAACAACAGCAGGATGACGAATCTAAGCCGAATCAGGGTTGTAGTGCTGGGAGGACGAAAAGTTGGAAAATCAGGTAAGTGTTTTTACAAATAATTTTTATTTACTAATGCATTTCAGATGGTTTATCTATAACGACGATGAATTGTGTGAGAATACCTTATTAAAAAAAATCCTTTAACTCTTTTGAGAAACAACCTTAGTCGGTTATTGACAGTGATGGGGGGTGCACGCATGTAAAATGAGCGGCGTATTTAGAATGTTTAATTTATTATGCTTTAAAAGGGCAAAATTACATGTTTATTTTTATAAATTATGGAAAAGGAAATATTAAACAGTATATCTCCACGTTTTTTTAAAAAATGTCTGAACTTTAGAACATTCCATCTTTTGCTTATGATAACACGATGTTACATCACCGCGCGCGAAGAAATTATTTCCCACAGTCTTTTAAGAGTCAAAAGCTCTCTGGTTGAATAACGGTTTTTTTTATTATTAGTAGTATTGCTAAAGCATCGTAAAAAATAATTATATTTGCAAATATGAAATTCGTACCTATGTATAAGAAAAAACAAAATATTTTTTTTTATAATCATCGCTGGTTTTATTCCCATCATGTCGTCGCTTTGAAGTTAAATAATTCTTTTTGCATAATTTGTAAAAATAAACTTATAATTTAGCCCTGTTATAGCAAAATAAATTGAAAATCATAAATACGCCGGTCATATTACATTAGTGCGTCCCTCATCACTGTCGACAACCGACAGAATCTGTTTCACACATACACCGGCCACAGAACAGCGCCTCTGTCTTCCTCGTTATGAGTTATATATTCCTGCTCTCTTTTATACAGATTTATTGCTGAATTCGAGTCACATTCATTCTTCGCGTAGCAAGGATAAAAAAAATCCTACATATGAATACAAATTTTACTTTCTAAATCCGATGTGAAAATGTCAATTTGAAGACTACAAAAAATACAACTTTATAAGATATACATCTTGTATCTTATGAAGACTGGTGTGACATCACAGCCACACAAGAATTAAGTGTTATTTAAGAATTACTTTCGTGGCTATAATCACGATTATAATCTTAAATAAAATGTAATTGATGAAATATTTATAGATAGTAGATACGCATATATTTGTCCAATAAAATATCAAATATCGGTCCATCAGCGTCGGAGTGTAAATACAAAAAATACTGTTAATGATCTTTCAGTCATAAAAAATCGACTTGGGTGATATAATTTTTTTCAAAACGTATCATTTAAGTATTGTAACCCACATGACTGAGCAAAAACTGGTGCAAAATTATGAATTGGTTCATCCAGGGTTTCTCAAACTCTTCGAGACAATGGTTCACTTTAAGAACCATCAGAGCTTTATCCGCAACTTCCATCAACATAACAAATGACATGTATTCAGCTCAATCGAGTAAGCGTTTTACGTGATACAACTTTAAATTGAAGTCGACCAATCAAAGATTTATTGGAATGAGTTTGTTTTGATTGTGTTTTAAAGCGCCACAATAATAATAAAAAGAAGCGTACATAAATAAAAACATTATTTTATGAAACAAGGTTCTTGGGTGTCACAAAATTCAGAAAATGCCGTGGCGGAGAGTTTAAATCATTATTTTATGCGGTTTACACTTCTTCTTTTAAAAAAAATATTCCTGTTTTCGTTACTGAAACGTTTTTAAAATTATGCATTTTTCCGTACGACGCGACGTCGGATAAATCATATACAGTGGTTTAAAACGCTACGCATATTTTGAATGACCTTAATTCGTTTCCTCTATAAATTAAACTGCACGTATTATGGTACGCGCCATATTTGTACGCAATGTTTGTTAGAAGCGCACTATTGTAAAAATCGGTTTAAAATATTTCATTAATACCTTACCGTTATGTTACCTCCTTCCATATCCCCTATATCCCACCTGCTGACAAGCCTCAATATAGAGACTTAGCGGGTTATTCCTTAAAAAAATAAAATAATAAGTTTTCTCTTAAACGTCAGATTTGAATCATACAATATTAACACAAGATCAAGTTGGACCGATTTTGCTATATTTCCGCCATTTTGATCTGGAGCCACACTTTAGCGGTCTCTAGCGCGGGGACGGATAATTACAGGCTCGATGTCGGTGGAGGTACAAAGACGTGCAGATTTTTAGGGTCAGGATTCCGATTTTTTGTTCATAAAGCGAAATCAATACAGGTACAAGTGTCATGTAGACCTCCTGGGTAAAGAAAAAGGCGTAATTGCGCAATAAAGAGAACAAACAATTAGTATAATAACAACTTTACTGCCAACTGTCAGTTCTTTGTTGTTGTTTCTTACAAATATTGGATTACTTGAAAATGTTGCGGTTTCCTGTTCCATTTTTTTAAACCAATTTGCCTTTGATATCGGAAGTTTGATCTGACTTTTTTTACACATTTTATCTGTATGTAGCCGGGGATTTTTTCAAATGGTAATTTCTTCTACCCAACCGAGAAAAAAAAATTATCCAGCAAATATGTTCATATAAATTATTTATTCGATGCTAGTCTTCAAAAGCCGAAAGCATTAACAATTCAATTCAATTTGTTCATTTTAAATAATACATATATTACAAACTAAAATTAAATACATAAAGAGACTCTTGTCAAAATAGTAAGAGAATCCTGCTCCGGAAAACCCCTTCGGATACATGGAACAGATCAATATCCAGAGCGATGTTGTTCAGCATAGCAGTAGTCCTTCCAACAGGCATAAGGTTGGTCCTGTATATCGGAATATGAAACAATCTATGCTGACGCTATCTTAGATAATTATCAGGAACATACAAACCAATGCTCATCATAAACTCACGGGAATGTTTTAGGAAGAGATAGGATATGCTTCTTAAGAAATAATTTCAATTAGTTCTTCACAGGGAACTATTTTTAAATTACGGTTATGCCAAATTATTCCAGTAATAAATAATCGATATAAAATCATTTGAAAATCAGTACGGCATACTCTGTATTTTTTGTTCATTGAAATTATCGTTCGACAAAGCAATATATGTGGAACGAAATATACTGTGGCAAAAAACTTCTGGTATAAACAGATAAATATTAATTAAATTATAAGTGTTCTTGAAATATCAATAAAATAAAAGAATATTCAAAGTATTATCATCATCATTCCCTTTTCGCACCCAGTGATGCATAGGACACTGCATTGGTAAACCAAATGCAGCGTATTTTGATCTTCTGATGCCAGTACAGGAACAATGAAATATTGCAGTTTAAAAAACTGTAAAAAAAAATATTTCAAGTCCTCCCACCCGGACAGGAATCGAATTCTAGTTGTCTAAAATAGAAAGCGAGTGCACCTTTATAGTAGTGTAAAAACAAGTGTAATATTAGTGAGGAAACGTTTTTTTTTTTTTTTAAATACAATATTGCAAAAGAATAATTATCGACCCTCCCAGGAATCGAACCCAGGAACTTGCGCATAGTAGGTGCTTCAAACGCACCAACCAAGGTGGAATCGATTTCCTTATTTAGGATTTTCACCATCAGCAGCCATCGAGTCAAAAACACTCGTGCAGAGTTCTGGGCTCCGATTAAAATGGGAAGTTAACATTATCTTCGACTGTCTTTAAGAAAAACCGAAATTTAAAAAATTAGTATATTTCCATGAACATTTAAAATATCTTCATCGATAACCTATAATTGAACATGTTTGGAAGAAAAAATTGCATGCATGTTCTGCTTTTCATACGGAAAACTTAATTTTACTTTGTATATAAAATTGAATATAAATGTTAACTTCCCATTGTAATCGGGGCCCTGGTTCTATTTCACTTACAAAACTGTATTCTTCATCCGCATGTGCAAAGAGAGTGTACATATTATAGATGTTAAGATACTACACATTTTTTTTTGTTTGTAGGATTTCCAAAAATCACATCGGGTATGTATCATACACATATTTCCCTTTTTTGGATATCGGTATGTTTTGAAGAAAGTTTTTAGACACCGCATCTTATATTTTGATTTGGATTTTATTGAATTGTATACCACTATTAGAACCGAAGGTAATTGTTTTAAACGAAAACAATAGATCAGCTTTTAAAATAATACTTCGATATGATTGAATTTAATTTAGGTTTATTACTATGGATATATATTGAATTAAGCAAAATAATACTGTTTGGATGCGAATTAATTGGAAATCATTTAATGGTAAACAATCATATGAAATTATGTTAGTAATAATAAAATACTCCATTTCAATTTATTAATTTGATACGTTCATAACTACTACATTCTTTGTTTTAATACTTTTGTCATACTTCCGATTGGTTTTTGTATGGCTATTGATTCCAAGCTGCCTACGTTATCTTCGGGATTTAACAAAATATTTACTACGACTTTTCTTTGTTTACCGGTTTCGAGACGTACCCGTCTCTTCGTCAGGACACCAATTGAATCAACATGCAAACCAACATGCAAAACCCACTATACACCTTCACCATAGTTGTTGCACAAAAATATAAAACCAACACGACATGCATAAGCACATGCACTGATTAGGACAAACATGCACTAATTAAATTATGAAAATATTATCTTGTTTGAGAATTAATGAAAAAAGTAGAGGGGATGGAGGGAGGGGATCTTGAAACCGGTAGACAAAGAAAAGTCGGTAGTGGTTATATACAAATATTTAATAACATTTAGTCAAATGTTTAACCACAAAGTTAATGCTTTAAATATTAAAAATATTTACTGTTAATCTCTTTACGTGCATTTACTTATTAAACTTCAAGTAAAAAAATATATTATGCACTTTGGCGAGTTTATTGAAAAACAGTATCTTTTAACAAACCAAAAAATAAAGCGGTAAAAAAATTATCAAAATTTGTACTCAAAGTCATAAAATATTTCATATTGTGTCCATAACTATTTTCGAATTACAGCTGTTTTTTTCGTGAGCAGATAGAACTTGTTCGTATAAACTTATTGATATAAATGATTTTGTTGAACTCATTATTTGGTTGGGAATAATTTGGAAGGCGACAGGAAAAGAATCTAGGGAAAAGAAGGAATAAAAAAAATTTTTAAAATAAAATATTATAATGTTTCAGGCGTTTCTTAAAAGTGGCCAAATAAGGGGCATTTTTCATTTGAAAGGGTAGCTCATTCCAAAGTCTGGCATCTTAATCTGAAAAGGAATTATTGAAGAATGATGTGGTGAGACGAGGAATAAAAAGTGATAGACTATAATCAGAAAGTTAAGAATTTTATAAAAAAGTGAGAGAGATTGAAAGTTTATGCGCTGATTATTATATAATATTTAGGTATTATGTTACAATATTTGATTCTATCAAAATCAGAATTGACATAAGTGTTTCAATTAGAATAGTGGTTAAGTAACTTTTAAATAAACTTATAATATTAAAAATCAAACACTGATTTGAGTCTACTGAACACTTTATTTTATTTTTACAAATATAAAATTTTTTTAAAATTAATAATATTAATTATAAAAAAAATTACAAAAAAAACAAAAATTTCGTGACAATTGTTTCGCCTTGTTAGGGCATTTTCAAACAAATGTGAAGATCAGATAGATTGAATTGAATCAGTGTTTGATTTTTAATACTATAAGCTTAGAGTTTATACAAATATACATATACTCTAAGAAAAATAAATTTAAGAAATATATAAAAAAAAGATTATAAGTTTAAATATAGAGTTCTACAAAATAAACACCAAATCAATCAATATCTTTTAAACACAAGATATTTTTTGTGTAGTAATATAGGTTAAGGAAACAATATTTTATAAAGCCTAAAAAAAAACTTAAATCGTTAAAATATTTAATTTATTAAAATTAAAAATAAGAACTAGCGTAATGAACGATTTTCTCAGATACATTTTTTGGCATTTTTAACTAGTCCTTAATAACTGTCCTAGAAAATAGGAATCGAATTATGTTCGAGCGACTTTCGAATCTCAGATCTACCAAATACAAATAAATAAATACGTGATTGGGTAAATTTCAATGCTTTTTAATGTGTTGGATTTTTTTGTTGTTTTATTTACTTTTTTCAATCACTAGATATTTGTAATTGATTCACTTTGGGAAATTAAACAGCATACAGCGTACATGAAATATCATACTACTACATAATATTTTTTCTATTTCTATAAAGACTACCCAAATATTTTCTTAAAGAGAGCGTGTTACGCGTGCGCGCATTTATCGGTAATGAATTACCTACTTGGCACGTGGCACATACGTGCTATGGGTAATAATTATTCATAGAAGTTTATTGTCTATGTAACTTAGTTTAATAAGAAAACGATTTCATTATTGTTGGACTAAATCGCAAATGGTCAGGAAAAGAAAGCAGATTAGTGAGGTTATTCTATGATCCACATAAAAAAGGTATACCAATTATGATCAATTTACTTAAAGACGCCAATCATATAATTATTTATTTATTACATAGTACATAAATTAACAGGGGGAAGAAAAACGGTAAATAAGTAAACCATTCTAATTAATTAATGATTTAAAAAAAAAACTTTTTTTGTATTGTTTATTTCAATTTTTTTTTTCTTTTCTATATAAACACCTCACTGAGCATAACCCGTGTCGAGGCATTCATTTTTGTTATTTTTATATTTTGTTCTAGTTACCGTAATTGATATTTATAATAATATATGCGCATACATACACACACATTTATTATTATTCGTATTGTTTTATTATTTGTATTACCATTCCGTACCTAAATAAGCATGAGGCACTGCATTTGTACACCAACCGGAGCGTATGTTGATAATTTTCATCACATGAAGGAAAGATGATCAGTCTTACGCTTTAGGTAGATACTAGTCTAGAGACTATGAAATATTAAAGTGAAAAAACAGATTTTCAAATTTTCTCCGCCTCGTAGTCCAACTGTTGGCGCAATTGCTTACCATGCAGGAGGTCCCGGGTTCGACTCCCGACATGGTTGACATGGTATTAGGAGTTATTATGTATTTTAAACATTTTGTTTGTACTGAATAGTATCATGTTTACTTTTATTTCATTCCTTTATTTTATTTTATTATTTTATTATTTTTTTTATTTACGCTTTTATTTGAAAATACTTTTTTTTCTTAGTTGTTTTTTTATAACGATAACCAGACTGTATAATGTAAAACGAATATCAATCAATTTTGTACAAAGTTGGAGTATTTGAAAAAAAGAAAGGAGCACGGGAATGGACCTACCTTTGATGCGATGAGGAAGTTTTCAACATTGGTTCACTGATGAAAGTTTACTATAAATTATGAGGATTTAATATAACAATTATCACAACGCCGCCCGACGATTCCAAGAATTCTTATGCAATGTGTTTTAAAATTGGTTCATAATGTTCCAAAACCAAATGTTCTATGTTTATATTTTTTTTGTTTTGATGTTAGGTAAGTACCATACGGATGGGTCAAAGAAAGGATGGGAAAGATAGATAATCGGCCAGGAATAACATCGATAATTGCTGTTTTATACTTAACACTAAAGTACTTATTAAGTTGGTAATTAAATAAATAATACAAATTGAGGGGATCCGAGGGGTAGGAACGGCGTGTTTCTCTCTGTCCATTCATCCTCTCGTTTGTTTGTAATCTGCATAGATTTTGTCTTCCTTAGGAATAATTAACTTAACTTTCCTTATTGCGCAGCTGACAGAACCTTCTAGACAGCTTCGGATGAGTGATGGTCTTTCGGGATCCCATCAATGTAGTCTCATATTTGTTTACTTGTGAGTATCAACTTTGTAATAGCTCTAATGGCGTTTAAATATTAAAATAAATAAACATATTTTATCTTGATTATTTAATTATAACAGGGTATAAAGAATACGAATATCCGACCCAGTCACTACGCTGTTGGTATATCCTGAATGCATCCTTGACATTTTATAGTCGTTTCCGATATAAATCTTATAAGGGACGGACAGTTTTCAGTGTTTAAGTAACTTGTATTTCAAGTAGATACATCTAACTATAATTTAAAAACCGGAATTAAAAATAAGGTATTCATGTGCAAAGATTACTGAATTGTTTTCTGCTTTGAGCGTTGTGAACGTTGTCTTTTATAATTATTTGTACAGTTTATGTCCACGCTTTATTTTAAGTAAGTTAAAATATATTTTAACATATTACAACAGAGATGAAGAACATTTAAGAGAAGGTAATATAGAAGTCTAGGCATCTACAGGGCTTATGACCTGTCAATGGCTGGTTTAAGTGGCCACTTTACACACCGTGTAACATTCACCATTCTGCCCATATTTGAACATCTATATTCCTTCAATATAAGCCCTGTAGATGCCTAGACTTCTATATTACCTTCTCTTAAATGTTCTTCATCTCTGTTGTAATATGTTAATATAAACAGCTTCCCAGGGAGTTGAATTCAGTCCTTGTCTACAAAAATTTGGACAAACTCAAAATATTGTTAAATTATATTTTAATATTATTACAAACATAAACAGTACTAAGCTGACGCGTGTACATCAAAAGCACTGTGTTTATTAAAATTTTAGAAAATACAACTAGAAAATTACTCCTTAATTTAATTTAAATTAATTAACGTATTAACAAACAATGACATAAACAAAGACCTAACTATGTTGACTAAATGGACAAACACAAACTTACTTACACTTAATGAAAAAAAAATATATATTATCCTTTTTGAATCTAGGAAAAAATTTCATAAAGTAGATGCTTACATAAATAATGAACGACTTACTGAAATTCAACATGTTAAATACTTAGGACTAACAATAGATAGACAATTAACATGGACAATTCATATCAACAATTTAATTAGCAAAGTGGCGACATTATCGAGTCTTTTTTTTTAAATCAAAAATTTTGTTCCAAAAACGGAAAAAAATTCTAATGTATGAAGCCTATGTAAAAACTAAAATTTGTTATACGCAACTATTATGGGGAGCAGAGACAAAGACAACAAAATAAAATATTAAAGTTAGTAGATGACCTTCCTTATTTAACTGCAACTAGAGAACTTTTTAAACCAACTAAGCAATTAAATATAACTGAACTCTTTTGAACTAGAATCATTAAAATTTATCCATAAATTAGCCACTAATGTAATCGTAGACGAAGAACTAAAACTTGTAAAAAATTGTAGTCAACATAGACATAATACGAGAATATCAGAAAAATACCATATGCAACTTTCTAAAACAAGACAAGGACAATCAAGACTAATGGACCAGGGACTGAAATTTTACAATAAACTACCAGACAAAACTAAACAAAAGACTCAGACAAACTTTTCAAAAGACGTAAAAAATATTATTTTGAACAACAGAGTATGAATTAAAAATGAATATATTATTCTATGTAAAATGAATGTAAGGGTAAATCCGTAAGGGTTTATAAATAAATTTAAAAAAATAAAAATAATAATAATATTTAAAAAATTAATTTGGTCAAAAAACATAGGCCACATTATACTTATCTTCGTCGACCATAGTGGTTATCGCGTTTGTCTACCACACACGAGGTACGATTCCCGAAATGGTTGATACAAAATATTTATTTAAAGGGGTGTTATTACATTAGGATATTTAATAATCCCTGGACTGGTACCTAAAGCGTAAGACTGATCATCTTACCTTTATATATAAAAAAAAGAAAAGATACCCTGCAATTAATGTACCAATGCGGTGCCCTATGCACCATTAGGTGCGAAAAGGGAATGATGATACTTAAAATGAATATGTTATCAAATGAATATAATGTTTGACCACCTGATGACAAATTACTTGAAAACCGGTTTTTCGGGGCACGCGTGTATTTTTATATTTGTAAATAAACTCTAAGAATATCCATTTTTATGAATTTGTTTTTTCTGAATAAAGACTCGTAAAAAAAATTGAATTCATGTGTTTCGTCCTAGTGGTTTTTAATACAATAACCAAGCGTGAACCGATCGCTTTCCCGGAAAGACTGTTTTATTGCTCCAGAAATAAGTTTATTAGGAAGTTCTTCCTAGAGTTTAATTAGTAGGGGAAGTATTGTTTAATTTTAATCATTGACCTCTGAGAAAGGGTTGCATAACCTATAAAGGCGAAACACGAATAATAGCGTAAAAAGACTTAAATATTTCGAAAAACAACTGAATCTTAAAGAGAAACCAATAAAAAAATGCATATACTATAATATACGTATAATATTGTTGCGAATATTCTAAAGAGGGATATATTATTCAAACCATTTCCTTTAATTTCTCTTTTACTGAAAACAGCCTTAATTGCAGTTTATGGTAATTTTGGATATAAAACATCATATATGTTGAGTAATAAACATGTATGTAAAATAAAATCTCTTGAAAACATAAAATAGTAATGACGTAACAGAAGCAACAGCTATGGCGCCAACGGTAACTAACCCTTTAAACAAGGATGTAAACATCATAGGTATGTATTTCATATTTTTAATGTATTTAAATATTCTGAGGCTTATGTTTTTATACATTAAAACTGATGAATTAAAAAAATAATAAAAACGGTTAATTGATTTCTTTCAATAGTTAATCTTTAAAAATAGGAATCTATGCATTTTAGAGGAGTTTTTTAAAAACGTTTTTTTTTTTAAATAAAAGTTCATAAAAAGTTTTTTTAACTTTAACAATTCATCGCTCAGAGCCGCGATTATAAGGATATCTTCATCGGTACATACCGAGACGGTATATCTATTTTCTGTAATATCTCTATCTTCTTCTAATGTTCTACCGACTTGTCATCTCGACATCATATGTTCGAATTCAATCAATGAGTGACCCCGAAAATTAAGTGCGCGTTCCTTACTTAATTAAAATTTAAAATAGTTCTCATTTATATTTTAAATAGGCTTCTGGGATAAAAAGTAACCACCTCAAAACTTTTATAAACTCCAATAAATCCCAATTCAAGCAAAAAATGCTCGCGTGAACATGATTGTTGTATTGTTTTTGACAATTACCAAGACGGAATGCTTGACGATCTTCTGTATTTATCTACCGAGTGATTATAAAGCCAGCTCTCGTGTCTATACGTGCACTCAGAAAGATAGTAAAATAGATGGAAACATGAAGGTGAGGGGTCGGTAGTGTATCTTCATAATCACTCAAGAGAATTAAGCTTCAACTATACCGTCCTAAGCTTCCTATCATAATAGCGGCCCTGTTGTCAGAAAAAAACATTTTTAAGTTGTGCAAGGTAAACATCAACCAATTATTTGAATATTTAAATATTATTTTATTTGAAAAGCTTTTGTATACAGGTAGTAACTGCGTTAAAATGAAGAAGCGTGTCTGGAAGCATTAGGCTAAATTAAAAATTAACCGTCGCCGTCAGCGCGTTTTGTCGCCATTTAAAAAAAACACCACGCTGAAAAGCCCATCCCGTTGAAACCGTCCTTTTGGAAATGTTTGGCACTTTGCGTTGCGTTGCGCTAAAGATGTCGTAAATCAGCACTTACATCGGATCCGTGTTGACTGTAAATTTGGCCTTTCAGCCAATCCCTGATTTATACGATTCGTGAGCTCGCCGCGGACGGGTTAAGAAGTTCAGCAGGCGCCAAGCCTTAAACATACTCTTCCTCGTTCTCCGCCATCTTTAATTTTTTGACAGCTGCTTCGTCCTTGCGATGACGTATGTTCGAATTTCAAAACGATTTGCTCGGTTCGTTTCACGCTTCATTCTACAAAGTAGGTACTGCGGAATAAATGAGTCCTACGGAATTATGATTGTAATATGAGTACCTACACGCAAAAGCTAGATTAAGAAAGATTGTTGGGAGTTATAAAAATATTTTTATAAATAGATACCGCGTAATATATTACGTTTAATATAACCGGCTTCTTCTGTCAAGAGAGACGAACTGGAAAATAGATTTGAGACGTTCCGCGTTGCAAAAAAAGCTACAAACATTCCTAATAAGATTTGATATCATTAAGAAATAATCTGGTCCATAAATATAATTTGACTGAAATCTTAATTTATTACGAGAAATGTTTACATTCAATATTCAAGTTTTTGCGATGGGTTTTTTAAGATTTTGGATTCAGCTTGAGACCGATTTTAAACATGAATCATTTTTGAATTTATCCTGGAGATAGTTATCATTATTACATTATATTGAGTTTTGAAAATTTCATAATATTGAACTGCTGTTTTATATTTTTAATTTTGATTCTTATTAATTTTTCTCGCCCATAAACCATTTGAATAGATATTTATTTATTTATTTATACATCAACGGTTCAAAGAACTTACAAAAAATTTGTAAATTTACAGAAATAATCACAGCAGTGCATTAATAAACATCTATTACATAGTATAAAATAATAGAATAATTAAAACTAAAAAATTTAGTGAAGATATACTACAAAAAACAAAAAGTAAAAAAGAAACATAACATTTCTAAATAAAATAATAGTAACCATGAGAAAATCTTATGTTCTCAGTATAAATATAACACTGTTAAGTTGGGAATAACCAGATAATAATAATTAAAATAATAAAACAACATTAGTATTTAAAAAAAAAAAGTTTTTTGAACAATAAAATAAATAAAATAAAAAAACCACTTAAATTAAATTAAATAAATAATACCTTTATTTAGTGAAATCATCATCATTAGTTGGTTGGAAGAAATTGCCATTTGGCAATAAATCCACTAATGTACAATTTATATAAACAACATAACATATTCAAAATACAATGTAAATAAATAAAAGATAGAACAGTGTTTAGAAGTATAGTTAACCACAACAATATTATTTTTTTTCATGAAAGTAAGATATTTGACTTTTACAAATAAATATTTCATGTCGGCCATGTCGGGAATCGAAGCCAAAACCTCTTAAATAAACATATATCAGCAAAATCTTATTAATGTTAGTAAATATACATTATATTATTGCAATAAAATAACGCACGGTTATTAAAGTTTGTAGATTTATTATAAGTTTCAGACTTAGAGGGCCTTACTGATAAACCTGATTTAAAGTTACGTATAGGCATAGTGGTAGCATAAGGATGAGAATACCACCTTAATTAAAGTGGCAGAATAAGGATGGTATTCCCATTCTTATTTTACTACTATGCTTAGACGTAACTTTATGCCAGGGTTATAGGTAAGGCCCAGTGTTCATTAATTAAAACACATATTAAATAACTGTTCGAGTATAAAAGAAAAACAAAACCGTGTGATTTTTAAATTATTGTGTAATCCAGATAAACTAATTGAGATCTGACAGGGTTATCAAGGGGTTGTTGATGATCAAAAGTCAGTACCTATTGAATAAATTACGTTTTTTTTATACGAAATATTAAAAAGTTTTTTATATTATTAATGATACTTTAATGTAGGTATGTAGTTGTGAAATAACTTAATGACTGTAATGAAATTAAAGACTAGTGTCCCCATATCGCAATGTGTAAATTATTGCATATTTCTCGGTAGCGGTGATCAGTGACACAATCAACGCTTTTATTTATGAATTTAAAGGAAGAGAAAAAAAATATTTGCCAAAATAAACGACTAATGAATTAATAAGTAATGTACCTATCTAGCCGGATTAAAAAAAATACTATCTGCAAAAATAACAACTAAAAATAACAACTGTTGCTTGAAATAAATGTGTGCAAAAAGAAAAATATATATTGTAGTACAAAAAAAAAACGAAAAAATCATATTTACCTAGAAGATACTAAGCTAAAATATTTCTAATGTTTTGCCGATAAACCTTTTTCTGCGAATATTTTCATTTACTTATTAAAATACAATGATCATTTTTTTATCGGTATTCAGTGGTGCATAAGACACTGCATTGATACTCAAATTGAAGCGCGTATTTCGTTTTTTTTTTAAAACAATTCTCAACAATCCAGGAGGCTTAATTACAGCGGTAAATTACACCGCAGAAAACCCAGGCTTAAAAAAAACTTTTTTTTTGTGTTCTCATCGAGAATCGAATCCGGTACCTTTTGTGCGTGAGTCAAGTGTCTTAACTATAACACTTCGAAGATCACCACAGATACGCAGCAATTGGTTTTCCAATGCAGTGCCTATGCACCACTAGGCGCGGAGAGAGAAAAGAACGCAGATTTTCTAAATCGTTTACCTTATTCTTATTCTAAGAGGTGGAGGTCAGTGCTATGGTGGAGGACGATCTATTGTGAGGGGTCCCTGTGAATAGTTCTCGTCCTCCAAGCCCAGGTCTATAAAGAGCCTGGCTACTATGTGGAAGGCGAGAGTTTACATTTTGCTAAATCTCCCCCTCCATGCCCAGATCTGTTAAGTATCCGTAAAGATAACCAGTGGTCCCCCGAGGATGAGACTCTTTTATGATGTAGAGTATATAGAGCATCACATTCACATATAATATGTACAGGTGTTTCCTCATCTGCATGCAGAACCTACATCTAGAAGTTTCGGAAAGGTTCATTCCATCAAGGTGCTAATCGTGTCCCTTACTAAGTTTTACAAATTAACAGCCGATTTGTCAATTTGACAATTACCTTATTTTTTGAATCTATGAATTTTTTATGTCAACGGGCCGGCTTCTCCCGAAGAGCTTTAAGTGGTTTCCTCTCCACATGAGCAAATGCTGAGAAGTTCCTGATTGGCCCACATTAGAATATTCTTCCTGATCCCAAACAGTTTAGCTAAAATAAAGTAACATAATAGCAGAAAAATCCTCTTTTTGAAATATAAACCTTGTGTTTTATAAGCAAGGTAAAAATAATGCAACTCCAATTTTTTTTTTTTAATTTAAATATAGTCCCTTACTAGGTTAAAAAATTAACAGCCGATTTGTCAATTTGGCAATTACCTTATTTTCTTAAACTATGAGTTTAAATATAGCCTTTACTAAAGGTTAAACGCCTTAGACGATATTATTTTTAGCTGATGCAGTTCTTGGTAAAGCCGAAAGCTCGCGATGACATCACACGTAATGGGAAGTGCATACTGCATACAATACATTCCACACGCTTGCTCGACTTAACTTATCTCTGCGGACGCGTCACACGAGTCACACAAAATTACGATAGTACAAATAAAGATGATAAAATCACTTAAAGGTTCATCATCAACAGTATTATTTTTTTAATTAAATTAAAATATAAAAAAAACTTATCGTAGTGCTAGCTTTATAACAATAACATTTAACCAATAATATTAATATTTTTCATTCCAGTAAAATGGCTAAATAGCGCATTCTACCATATAAAATTATTTTATTTTAATATAACAATGTATAGATAACTTACGTAATATGTACAATATACGAATAAAAAATGTAAAAATAAAAATTTCCTAAAAAAAATTAAACTATAATACAAAACAAAAATGCATTAAAATAATCAACTTGTAAGGAATTATAGAGAAAAAAAAACAATAATATTTTAATGAATTTTTCCATGAACGGGATAAAATAAAATAGAATCTCATTTATTATATCCTTATTGCAGTCTCAGTATTTTCCAAGAATACATTTGATTGAAGCATGAATAAAATATTTATTATTGAATGACTTGGTGTTTATTTGTAAGAACTCCATATTATTATTTTAATATTAAAATCAAACACTGATATGAGTACTTAAGATCGATGAATTTATTTTTGAAAACGAAAACAAAAAGTTTGGACAATTGTTTCGAGTTGATAATATGGCATTTTCAAACGAATGTAAAGATTATATGGACTGAAGGTTCATATCTTCACATATTTAATTCCTTTGTACGTGTGATGTCACCGAACTCCTTCTAAACGGCCGAACCGATTTACGTGCGGTTTTCAGAGAAATATAGATCTTTGCGCTGCGCGTATTCGTAGATATTAAAATCTTCAATGTAATATGCAAAAAAAAGTAAGGAGCATAAATGTTTTATTCATAGATCTACCAGGGTTGCATTTGAGGAGAATCCATTCACAAAATTTGGAAAGATGTTTTTTTTGTGTGTTAAAAAAGTTTGTTTTTGGATGTTTCCCAATAGCATTTGTTTTTCGTGGATCTTAATTAGATTCTCTCCTTAAATTCCTTATAATTTCTACCCATTCAATTCTTTTTACTGGATTTTAAGTTATACTAAAATATTATTAAATTTAACACATTTTTATAAATCGTTTTCCTACATAAGTACATCCCTCTATTGGTGAGAAGACCGGAGTTTGACGTTTGCAAAAAGAATGCCATATTTGAAAAAATATTTATTTTATGTTTCGTAATTCAACCATAAACATGTACCTATGTACCTGCTTACATTAAATATTTAAATGTTTAATCACAAAAGTACCTAGGTACCTACTTATCAATGAAAAGTCTTTTTCCAAGCTAATAGCAGGTAAGCCAACGTTCGGGCAGGACAGTGTCTGTCGGGTTCGCCAGTTTAGTTATATAATTCTAGATGTTAAAGTAAGCGTTCAATTTATTATTTTTTAAGCACCTAGAATTAAGTACCTGGAATTATTATTAAGAAGATTCTGGAGAGGTCACATAAACAGAATGAGCAGCAATAGACTGGTGCCCACAGCAGTCAAAGAATTGCCTTCCGGACGGCAGCCACCTGTAAGATCCCCTAAACGATGGAAGGGTAGTTTGGGCCTTATCACGGGAGACTAGGAATTCTTAGTAGAACAGATCGTCAGATCTACAAGAAGAAAGAGAAGAAGGAAAAAAGATTTTTTTTTTTAAATTTTGATTATAAATATTTTGTTTCTACGGTATGTTTTTATAAAAATCGAATTTAATATGACTATTAAAATACCTAACTGAACAAAAATTGTCTCTTGACTTAACCATTATTCGAACCCGGGACTTTAGCTTGGTAGTCTAACGCGCCATTCAATACTTTACAAGGCGGACATTTTTCCACTCGATATGCTTTTTCCAGGGAGTATCCATCGAGTCAAAAACACTCGTCTAGGATTCTAGTTCAACTTCGCACAAAACTATGTTCAATAAATATGGACGAAGAATAGAGTTCTTTTTAGTACATGTTTATATTTTGAATTTGTATTTTGTGTGCACGAGGCTTAAGTTATAAATTCCGTAAGCCGCGCGAATTTTGTTGCACGATTTTCGCATTCCGCGCATCCCTCGGGGGAGTGATGGCGGCAGACGCGCGTATTATATCATCAAACTGCGAACAAAATGAATTCTGGACATAAACAACGCATTATTTTTTTTTCTACAGAAAAGGATTTCAGCCAAGCGAAAATTTGGTTGAAAATAATGCCTTCGCAACCGGAAAATGTTTAATTATGTGAGCAATATGGTAATTTATTTATTAAGTCGGCGCGGGCTGATATAAAGCAGCGGATATAACGATCTTGTAGAACTTCAAACACCGATTGAATTTTTATTTTTTAGGACTAAAGAACGGACTATTGTTTCGCCTGATTAAGGCATTTTTAAACGATAGTATAATATTACCTATTTATTTCATTTTAAAACTTGTTTATTATTTTACAATTTTCGGGTTTAGTTTTTAAAAATTTAAAACAATTTTCCCTTAATAAGGTGTTACGCGCAAGAGGAAAACATTTTACATTATTTAAATACACACATTTTTTTCTTCTTTTCCATATCCGCTCCTAAATTGATCATGTGGATATCACATTGTTTTTTGTTTGACATTGTTTTTTTTTAGACAAAATAATTTTATTGTATTTAATATAACTGTATTTTGTACATCTTAAAGAAAAAAACATAAATATTATTTTCCTTTTAAAATTTTATCTGCACACATTGTTTAATTATTTTTTTTATTTCTAAATATGTTCTTTATGCGAAACTGCTGTGTTATAGTATTTATGAAACATAATACTTTTCAATTTGATTTTATTTATTTATTTATTTATTGACACTTTATATACATATACAATAAATACACATATAAGGGCGGGCATATTGCCTTAAGGCAATTTCTTCCTACCTACCCAAACCGTTCAGTTTGAGAAAATTATAAATATATGGACATATTGAATCTTACAATTTTATACAAAAATTAAAAGCAAAGATTAACAAAAATAAATATATGTATAAAAAAAAATAACACTTTACTATGAAGAGAGGAGAGGGGATGGGAAGGAAAGAAGAAGGATAAAGGAACAATTTAAATATTTAGATAGTGACATTTCAATCTTGACTTAAATGTAAATAAAGAAGGGGCGTCTCTAACATTAGTGGGTAGATTATTCCACAATCGAGCGGCTACTACTGTGAAAGAGGAGGCAAAAAAATTAGAGCGATGACGGGGTATTAAAAGAGTTCTCTCGTTACTAGAACGAAGAGATAGTCCGTGTTGTGAAAGAGGTTGGATGAGCTCTCTCAGATAAACAGGCGAAGTGGGATTATTTAAAATATTGTAAAGAAGTGATAGAATGTGAATGTTTCTTCTATGCCTGATACTGAGCCAGTGTAGTTGCGTGCAATACTCGGTTATGTGGTCAAATTTGCGAAGATTAAAGATATAACGAATACAAATATTCTGCAATCGTTCTAACTTATCAAGCAATTCAGAGTTAGCATCTGGATAACATACATCCGCGTAGTCAAGGAGTGGAAGAAGTAAGCTCTGGACTAATGTTTGCTTAACATTAATTGGCAAGAAATTCTGTAATCTTTTAAGTGAGTGCAAACTGCTATAAAGTTTACGACTAACTTCGTTAACCTGATCGTGCCACTCTAAATGCTTATGAATGATAATACCTAAGTTTTTGACTGAAGTCATGAATGGAATTTCTGTACCATCTATTTTGAAAAGAGGAAGTGTGGAAAAATTCACTTTTGAATACATTTGTTTACTACCAACAAGTACAATTTGGGTTTTTGTTGGATTTATGAGAAGTCCATGTTTTTTTGTCCATGAAGAGATATGGTCGAGTGCAAGTGACATTACTCTATGTGTTTCAACAATGTCGACAGGCTCGAAATGAATATACAATTGCAAATCATCGGCATATAAATGGTACGAACAAGGGAGGTTTTTTGTTATTGGATTGATAAAAAGGGAAAATAAAAGTGGAGAAAGTACCCCCCCTTGTGGCACACCGGCGGTAAGATCAATCCAATCTGAAAAGACATCTGCCATTTTAACGCATTGACGACGGCCACGTAAATATGTTGAAAACCAATTTATCACGGATGAAGATAGATTTAAGGACTTAAGTCTAGCGAGAAGCAGGTCAAAATCAACAGAATTAAAAGCACTACTAAAATCAAGTAGGACCAAAAGCGTTAGACGTTTATCATTCATTGCTTGTCTTATGTCGTCAGTTATTTTATTTATTTTATTTTGTTTATTAAGAAAAACAACAGCAATACAAAGAAATATACACAACATAATAAAAAAAACATAAAATAAAGCCAAATCAGTTTTTCACATAAATACAATTATAAAAATCCAGTTCAGTTAAATATAATTTATAGAAGTGCATGTGTGCGAGTTTTTTTTTGTGTGTGAGGATGCGTGTGTAAAAAAGTGGAGTGTGGTTTTGGTAGGTATGTGAATATGTGTGTGATTGTATATGGGTGTGAGGGTAGGTTTAAGGACAGGATAAGTGTGTATTTGATATGAGTGAATAGAAACAATTTAAAATTATAATGTAAAAATATAAATATATTTTTTTTTATAACGAAACATAATTTTTTTCAAATAATAGTTTTTTAATTTTGGTTTTAAAAGTGAGTTTACTGTAATTAAATATGTCTATGTTATTGAAAAATAAATTATAATTACGCGTCAAGCGAATCAGAGGAGAGTTCTGAGCATAGTTGGTGCGAACTGTGGGTACATGGAAAAGAGATAGATTCGTGTGACGGGTGCGGTAGCCAGGTACGTTAAGGGCCAACTCAGAAACCAGAACAGGACTATCAAGACGTCCATTAAGAATGTCATGTAAAATACCCATATCTAATAACAAACGACGATCCTCAAGACTAAGTATATTATGTTTATGACAAGAAGTTTTATAGTTAAGGTCCGTAAATCTGGATCTCCAATTGAGATGTCTCAAAAATGTTTTCTGAATATTTTCAAGCCTTATCTTGTGTATGGAGTACTGGGGAGACCACACAGAGGAGGCATATTCAAGGAGACTACGAACGTAAGCGAAATAAATTAATTTGATACTACCAATATCATTAAAAACTTGGCAAGTGCGGATAACAAAACCTAAGTTTCTGTGTGCCCGGTTCACTATATTTTCGATGTGGTTTTCATACGTAAGTTTTTTATCTAGAATCACACCAAGATCACGAACACTTTCAACTCGTTGTATAGCTTGATTACTTAAAAAATATTGATGTGAAATAGGTTTGGAGCTACGGGAAAAAGAAATGAGTAAACATTTTGAGACATTTATTATTAGTTATTTTAACTAAGACGGTAGTAGTGCTGTGTCCAGCCCGAAAACCAGATTGTAGAGGATCAAGTTGATTATGAAGTGTCAGATAACAGTTAATTTGTTTGTAAGCTATTCGTTCAATAACTTTGGAAAAGATAGGCAAAATGGAGATGTGTCTATAATCTTTTTTGGATGCTGGGGAGCCATTTTTAGGAAGTGGAATAACGAAAGCCGATTTCCATTGGGTTGGAAAGTAACCAGATGAGAGGGAAAAATTAATAATATGAGTAATAATAGATAAAGTAAAAGGCAAAGTCATATGAATTATCGACAAACTCAATTCATCGCTGCCGAAGGATTTAGTTTTGATAGAAAGCAGAATGCGCGATACTTCTGATTCATTGACGACGGAGAAACGAAATTGAGGGACATTAGAATTTTGTGTATTGTTCATATCATGTAACAAAGAGCGTTTTAAAGCTTCGTCAATCACCACCGGAGGGGTAGAAAAATGCAAGTTTAGTTCGTTAAGGTTCAGCGAACTACCTTTATCAACAGTGGAAATAGCTTTGCCCACCCCGAGTGAATGGAGGAAGTTCCAAGAACGTGCGGAAGAAAGATTATTAAGTGAATCTTTAATATGTCTTCTTTTAGCATTCCGACATAGTTGATTTTCACATTTATTAAAGTGTTTAATTCTTTTAATTATAATACGTATCATTGTAATGTAAAAGGCACTGCGTACCGTGTATATTAATAAATAAATCACCAGGCGCCTCCAGGAGACGATATTGCCAGCCATCAATATCGCTTCCCCACACGTCAATCCCGCGTCCCTTAGTTCCGTCGAATAGAACCGAAAGATCCTCATCGATGGCCATTCAAAACGGCGGGAACCCGCATGTGTGAAAAAGAGGCAAATTTGGTTTAGGTTCACCAAGACATGCGCAGCACGTTATTATATCATATTTAAAAGCAAACATTTTATGTCAACACTCCCAGCAATCGAACCCGAGACCTCAAGCATGGTAGACTATCGTGCCAATTACTACTCTACAAGGCAGACGTTTCTGCACTCGGTTGTCTTTTCAGGATATTTGCTTGAGAGCAGCCATCGATTCGATAGCACCTGTTCAGAATTCTGATTCTATTTCACACACAGAGTTGTGTTCTTGCGTGAAATATTGTAGTGGAAATTGAATAAAAATTATCATGCGAAAAACAGCTAAATGTCCTCATTCGAACGCGCATTAAACCATGTCGCCTCACCCATAAGGCTACAAACATCCTTATCTCTTACTATCGAAAGACTTAATTAAGCTAAACCCGTTTACTTACGTGAGATGGGATACGCTGATACTAAGCCCCAATCAAATTGAGTTCGATTCACATTCTACACTCCTAGAGAATAAGGAAGGAACATGTATGCGTATCAAATCGTAAATCGTCGTTCAATTGACCTGCACAGACAAACATTAACATTTACACACAGGTAGTTTTAAATTGATTGGTATATTGACGCTGCATGCGAAATAAAATCGTTGGTGGAAATCAAAAACGAGCTAAGTATTAATAAGTACAAACAACAAATCAATTTGACCGAATTACGCGTTATATAACATACATCGCGCATCCTATAAAATATAGTCATACCTTCTAAAACCCTAATTTTAATTATAAAACTAGAATCAATTATCAAAATACTCTCATATGGTAAAAAAAACACAGAGTTATCGCTTTGTAATTTAACTTCTCGATGGCTAAATATCGCTAACACTTCTTTGAACTTAATTCCATTATACATCTTCACCTATGCGACGAGACATGAAGTTGATATGTGGACCCCCTGAATACTAAATTGGAGATCCTACGAAAATAAAATGAAAGTAGAGAGAACACAGAGGAGATGAACTGACGACATCGTTGAACTCGTGGGATTATTAAAATACATATAAACTCGTGGATTAATTAGATGGAAAGAGTGCCTAGAAGAAAATAACATGAATAAATTTGGAAGAGGCCTATATCTAGCAGTGGATAGAAACGAACTAATAAAAATAAAAAAAAGATATATCTTCTGTATCGTTGTTGCTCATAATATTTTAGTGTCTAAAAATCGGCAGACAAAGAAAAGTCGGGACGAGGTTATATACAAATATTTACCATAAGTTCATGCTTTAAATTAAAATATTAATAATATTTATTCATCAACGTTTATCTATTTTTAACGGCTGTGTAATATAAATATATTAATATTTTTAAAGGTATAAATACTACTAAAAAATATTGACGCTTTAATTTCGTAAAATCAAAATAAAACTAATAGCTTTCGATTAAAATATCACATTGCGAAAAGTTAAATAACACACTTTACCTGCTGAGAGAAATTTTCGGCGGTTTGTAGCGGTTGTTTTCAACATAATCTGAATTAAAAGATAATCGTAATCCTTTCTCTTTCAACAAAATAGATATTTTGATATCCGAGAATTCCAAATCACGATTAAACTGCCATTTATTTTATTGTATTGAGTGGGGAAAATCTGAATTACCTACCTTAAACTTATAACAACTTACTTTTCAACAAAACTTTATTTTTTAATCTAAGTACACTTTTTTAAGTTGAAGAAATCGGAAATTACTGATCACTGATCAAATCGATTTTATCAGTTATTTCACACAATCATGAAACTCTGTTTCCAAAAATTGATATAAACAACGCAAAAACAAGCCTATTATAGTGTTTAATACAATTATTCACCAAAAAATGAGACATTCATACTTTTTTCGTGAACAACATCAAATTATTTTTTTTTTACTCAATCAATTTACATTGATCAATTTGTCCCATCTCTAACGTTTTTGCAAAATGATGTAACTTTGTAAACGCGTCATTAATAATTAGGTTTATTTTTTTAGTTTTAAAGCTGATTTTATATATTAATGTTGATTTATGTTTCCAGCATTGTATAAAAAAAATTAACACGCCAGATACAAATGATTTTTCGTGTGTCAATATAAATAACTCCTTTGACGTTACAACAAAGTTATGTCGTCACTTTTTCTGACAACTGTCATTCTAATCATGTTACATTTTAACGACTATAGTCTTAAAATAAATCACATTTTAATTGTTGTAATATTACCGGGAATCGAAACTGTAAATTTCTTCCTTTCTGGTCCATATCACCTCTGGGGCTGCTAGATACAAAGTTTCAAACTCCGTATCCGTGCTCATGAAGAATACAATTGTGTGTGAATTAGAACCAGAAAAAACTTAGGTAAAAAATTCAATATCTAAATCGAGTTTAGATTAGTCCGTATCGCAGCGTAGTGGGTTTGCCAATCATAATTGAGATCCCGGGTTCAATTTCTAGCTGAGTCAAAGTGAAATATTTATTTGAAAGGTATTTAACTCCAGTATTTCAGTCCTAGTGTTCCGATTACTATGCAAAGTTAATGGAGTTATCTTCGATTGTACCTATAAAGTAAAATCGATTTTTCTTTATGAAATTGTATATTTGTAAGAAAATTTTAACTATCTTCTTCGCTTATCTGTAATTATATAAACGAGTACATATATTTTTTTAATATTCTATTTTTATGAAAAAAAAAACCCTTTATGGCCAATTTAAGGTAACTCTTAAAACTTCCCATTGTAATTCGGGCCCAGATATAGCAAATGAAGCCAAAAAAATATTGCGTCCCTTCTATCTGATTAAGACCCCCAGATTGAGAAACGATGCTTGGTTTTATTTAAATACTAGCTTTCATATTTTCTTGTACGTATTTTGTGTTTACATTTATGCACTATGTTTGTTATTAACAACTTAAACTTTAATGTGAAGATTATTAGTTTCTGCATTTCCTTTCAATGATTATCAACTACGTAGAGTCGTAGAACATAAATAATTTTGTTGTTAGCACTTCTAACACTGACTCCATAAAGTAATGAATGCAAGAAAATAATGTGCGAGCGACCGCTTGCTTACCTAATTTAATGTCACTATACCGATTAAAAATTCGTTTCACATGGTAGACACATTAAATAGATACAGGGATGCTAGCATAAGACGTTTTCGTTACGTTTTCGTTACGTTTTCTTTACGTTTTCGTTTCGTTTTCGTTACGTTTTCGTTACGTTTTCGTTACGTTTTCGTTTTGGTATTCCAGCTTGTTTCAGGCAAAAACAAGCTAAAGGTATTATACCTATACATACCTATTTACATAGTGAGTTCGAATGTTTACGTTAATGTTTTAGTGCCTGTCAGTGAACCAAATAAACATACACATTTTGTTTATGTTAGTAATTTTCGATAATACTAAAAAATATAAAAACTTGTTTTTACACACAAATAAAGCAGATGTTATTAAAAGTTTAAACGAACTATATTGATATTATGACAGAATATTAAAAATAAGCCTGTTTTAGTATTTTTTTATTCAAGCTTGTTTGTTTGAAAAATGTGAAATAAATTATATATATAAATATTTAAAATCAGGTTGTGGTCCTGTGGCTAGTGTCTCGGACTCACGGACCAATGGTGCGTGGTTTTAATCCCACTCTACTCCAACTTGGCTTCCATTTTCTAATAGTGAGTTATTTACAACTCGTTGAAAATGGCCCTAAAATTAAATATTTGGGTATATCATAAGAACGCAAATATTTATTTTAAAAAAAATAATTAAAAAATGAGATAACATATTACAACGTAGATGAAGAACATTTAAGAGAAGATAATATAGAAGTCTAGGCATCTACAGGGCTTATGACCTGTCAATGACTGATTTAAGTGGTTACTTTACACACTGAGTAACATTCACCATTCTGCCCATATTTGAACGTTTGTTGATGTTTGTGGAGTTAAAGAGCTGAACATTTATTTATGAGGGTGAGATTCATCTAATTGAATTATTTCACCTACATACTAGGCAACGTCTGAAAATCTTCAATTTCTATACTTTTTCATGGACCAGGTGGATTTATCAACAATATTTTGAGTTAGTCCAAATTTTTGTTCCCCAGGGAAATGATAAATATATATTTTTTTTTAAATATAAAAGAGTTAATAGGAATAAAACAATTTACTATATTCTAATGAAACAAAATATGTAGTTTCCATTATATGTATACGCTAAAATACATAATAATTGATCATTATTTCAAGAAAATTAAAATACTTAAAATGTTAATAAAAATACAACATTTAAAGTCTTTTTGAAAATAACAGTTAAAAAGGCAATATTTAAAGTAAATAAAATAGTACAGTTAACAAAAATAGTTTGGAGAAGTTGTTTTTATAATTGATCTTGGATCTATTTTTTTTGGATATATTGGCAGTTTAGCAGCTATCAGTTTTCAATTCATTAACTTCTAACTTATATTTACAATATGCATTACGTAATGTGTTAAACAGCCCGTAAAATAATGAAGACTTCAATTTGTAGATTCAATAAATATCACAGTAAGAGATAATGAACTAAGCAAAACATTATAATATATGAAGGCATACCCCCTATTCGCAAAATTCCTTAAAATAATATTTTTATAATCGAATCGAAATAATCGATATTTATCAGAAATCGAGTCTTTGAGATAAGGAGGCAAAAGGTAAAACTGCGTGTAAGCAATATACTAACTAAAGGTAATTCATTCCAAATTTAATCGTGACTTTTAGCCTGGGCATTCTAAATTAGTTCTGGATACCTAATTACGTAATATGATGCACCTTCAAAGTCTTAAACATTTACCGGTTGCATATTTACATCATTCAGTATTAAATGTGTATTTTATATTACATTATTTCTAGTTTCCTCGTTACGTGTCAGGTATTGACTGAGAAGAAAGTTGTACTCTAGATGATTGCACAAATGTAATATTACAGCGAGGCATTCAAATGTCACTCTGATGTGACATATCCGTGAAATTGCAGATTACGCCTAATTTCACAAAAATGTAATGTGCTTTCTATAGCGCGGGTCACGATGTCGATGTCATGATCGAATGGCCGGTCATTCGATTGCCTTTTCCCCGTACTATCTAATCTACTAGTGATGGAATAATTAGTATTAACATCGTAAAATTTAGCTAGAATTTTTACCCAGCTTTGATCAGCATAGAGTTAAACTCAATTTTTATTGGTTTTAAAAATATATTATCCAGATGTTTTTTTTTACTACAATATGTAATTTATTTTGAAAATATCTGTAAATTTTGCAATCGCTTGAAATTTCTGTAAGTAGATTGTATTTTATACCGAAAAACTCCCGGAAAATGGTTTCTTGAAAACTGCACAGTTTTGAATTGGCATTTTAAATATTGATTCTAAGTTTAATGACGCGTCGTTTCTACTCACCGATAAAAAGTTCTAATTTATATCGAAACAGCATTTTAAAAAAAAATGGGCTTAAAAACCGCCAGGTAGATTTAAAAGTGTGTTTTATGTGTTAATTCTTCATTAATATTTAAAGCATTAACTTTGTTGTCAAACATTTTATTAATTATTTTTAAATATTTGCACATAACCACTCGACTTTTCTATGTCTATCGGTTTCGAGATGTACCCGATTTTTCGTCAGGACACCAATTAAACCAACGTGCAAAATCCACTATACCCATATAGTTGGTTTTATATTTTTGTGCAAAAACTATGGTGAAGGTGTATAGTGGGTTTTGCATGTTGGTTTAATTGGTGTCGTGGTGAAGAGACGGGTACGTCTCGAAGCCGGTAGACAAAGAAAAGTCAGTGAGCTCACAAATACACAAATATTAAATAACATTTCGTAAATTCTTGGATTATTCGTGTCTCTACAATTTATCGTTAAAACGTTTGTGTCTATACCGAAAAAATGACAGTAAAATTAGGTTTGAAAACAGTACGGTTGATCTGAAATGCCATTTTAAATATCGATTGTAAATTTTACGTCGCTACGACTTAAGGTTAAAAAGATAAATAGTTTATATTAAATACATAAATAATACCGGAGGATGCTAAGAAAACTTTTTCATGGCAACTAGAAATGATATTTAAAATGTTGATTCTAAATTTCATGTCTCTATCGTTAGAAAATTTCCTTGAAAACAGCTAGGATGATCTAAAAACGATGCATAAATGTTGATTATTTAATACACGTCGCTACGACTATCCGCAGAAGGCTGAGAAATTTTTTGCTCAGAAACAGCACCGTTGATCTGATGTGTCCAAATTTCACGTTCGTGTGACGAACAAACAAAAAAACTTATAAGCAAACACACGGATGTGTTTTTAATTATTTATAATATAATTTTTTGTCGCCATGGTATGGGATATTTTGATTTGTTTAAGCATTGCTGCTTTAAATTGAGTTATTTCAATAAATTAGTCGGCCATCGAGTAATGTCTTAATGATTTCACAACAGTAAAAATGAATTTAAAATACATGAAGAGTGTGCATTAAGTATTTCTACAAATTACTTGGATACTGACTGCAATTATTAATGGATCGTTATCAGAAGAGGGAATCAATATGCGAGATGAGAAATTACGTACTTTATTATGGTAATAAATTCCAACTGTATGTTTTATTGGCACCTTCATTGTTTTATTAAACTGCTAATGGAGAATACGCAGAAAAACGTGACTTTTACAAGAGTCAATTGGAGATTAAGTGGTTAGTTTGGTTTGCTTCTGACGAGACGACAAACGACAAGAAACGAGAGACAAGAGGCAATGTCTTTAACAATTTAAAGATGTGATCAGTGACCGCACGCTCCTTTCGTTTGATTGATTTATCAACCAATGTGTTCATAGATGCATGGTTATATTTTTTGTCTAAGAGTTCGTTTGCACATAGGGTTAGATGAAATTTATTGTTATATAGTATTCAATCAGTTAAATTATTTATAGAGAAATTTAAAATGCTATACGTGAATATGGATGTCGAATACCTATAGGCAGAATGGTAAATGAATAATAATAAAAAAATATTTAATGTGATAAATACAAATAATGTAGGTATACAATGTGATAAATACAAAAATAAATCAATACAAACAAACAAACCACCACGCCGTTTCTTCATAGGGGTAGGCGGAGAGGATAGATCGCCATATCACTATACAGCATACAGACCTCGCTTCCTCTACATTCATACATCTTTAAGCATTTGATGGACTTGATCGTGCCATGTCTTTCTCGGTCTACCTCGTTTTCTGCATCCATCAGCATTCGCATCGAAGATCCTTTAAGCCGTTCTTTCGCTGTCCATTCGCTCTACATGTCCAAACCAACGCAGCACCCCTTTCTTGATTCTGTCAAAAATGCACGTCTCAGCCTTACACAGTTCACGGATCTCGACATTTGTGTACCTATCATACATCGTTTTACCACACATTTGCCTGAGGGATCGCATCTTGACAGAATTTAACCTATTTTCAAAATTATTTTTCCTATTCCATTCTTCACTCCCATATATTAGAGTTGGCACTAGAACTCCATTGTGAACTGCTAGTTTTTCCTCCTGCAATAAACATTTGTTTGCCAAAGTAGACTTCAGTGCACTGTTCACCCTGTTCCCGGCACTCACCCTCTTTTCAATATCTTTCTCAGTCTCTCCATCCCTAGTAAACATTACTCTCAGTTACACAAATTCTTCTACCTGATCCAGAATATCTTCGTTCACACTGATCTCACATTTATATATATTTTCATCCCCTTCAAAACAATCACTTTCGATTTATCAACATTCATAAGCAAATCGATTTTCTTGCATACATCGTAGACTTTTGTTACCAAGAATTGCAGATCTTCTTTTTTGCTTGCAAGAAGCACGGCATCATCAGCATACAGAAGACAGTTAACAGTTAAACCATTCATGTTTGCTCCCATTCTTAAATCTTTTAGTTATTTCTACAGTTATCGATGTATATGTTGAACAACCATAGCAACATTACAGATCCCTGTTTGACTCTTTTAGGAATGTTAAACCACGATGTGAATGACCCATTCACCTTCACAAATCCTGTGTTGTCCTTGTACAGTGACGCAATAGCCCTTGTCAGGTCACCATTCACTCCATACTCCAATAAAACCTTTTACAGTTTCTCCCTAAATAAAATCTATTCTTAAATAAAATTATAGCAATGAAAAAAGTTAAAAAAATAAAAAGATAAATTATAGAGTAAATAAATAATAAGTTAAGAAAATACAAACAGTAAAAAAGATTATATTGGTTACGAAATCTATTGCTTTCATTATTTACATTTTAGACATTTCAATTCATTCAATTACATCTTCCAAAAATTCATTTATACTGTAGAAATATTTATTTACCAAAAACGATTTTAACACTCTTGAAAAGTTTTTAATACAATTTATTTCTTTAATGAGGAACTTCAGCCCTACGGGAAATTGGATACAAAAAATGTTTTCTTACGCGGGGTAAAAATTAGACCATTAAATTGTACTGCAAAGTTTCTTGAAAATGCACAGAAAAAATAATAAAAAATATTTTGATAAAAACGCACTACTTTAAATGACGTCACTGGTTCATGTGAATCAACCTATGATCTGAGAGCTATGGAAGATTTCCGGTCTGCTTATCGCTTCTGAGCCAATGGGAAGAACTGAATGAGAATAAGCGGAAATGAACCTCTGACGTTACACGCGGAGTTATTTCAGAAATACAAAACTTTGAAAAATCGTAGCGCCGATAATACGATATATAAGAATTAAAAAAAAAAAATTTAGACTTAGTTTAACAGTCTATTAACAAATAAAAAAATAAAAAACAACCACTGAACTTCCTCATTGTTTTAGGGAGCTTATTATAAATTTTGACTGCCATGCATATGGGCCCTCTTTGTATAAATTATTGTTTCGTCAAAGGAATTTTCAATTTACTTTTATTTCTGGTGTTATGAAAGTGGTTTTTTTCTTGCGTACTAAAATATTCAGGATTGATTTAACAATCCAAGTTGCATTATATAAATGCCCGTCACTGTTAATAAATTTAATCTAATAAAAATTGGTCTACATGTTACCAGGTAATCGGGATTTATCATTTTCCTAACACATCTTATTTTATTTTAAAACTTAACCCAACCGATGACAAATCATAAAGTCTGTAAATGTCTAGACTCTTATATTATGAACACCATATTTGTTGAAATAATTTATATATTTGGTATACATACATCACAGCAGAGAAGGATAACATCGTGGTTATACTAGCAAAAAACGCTAACTCAAAAATATCGGCCTCCGTGGTGTAGTGGTCAAGACGCTTGACTCATAGACGGAAGGTTCCGGGTTCGATTCCCGGTGAGAACACAAAAGTTAAAAATGTGATTTTTCTCAAGCCTGGGTGTTCTGTGATGTAATTCGCCGCTGTAATTGGGCCTCCTGGTCTGTTGTGGTGCAAAAATAAAATAAAAAAAATAAAAAAATATGCGGATTTGACTTAATGATGCAGTTTTGTAAAGTTTTTAACGCTCTACAAACTGTAAAATACATTAAGTCATATTAAATTTCATATATCTGTAGTTTTAAAAATAAATTTAAGGTTAAGTCGTATACCGGGTATTTTATTCAGGCTAAAAACTTTAAATAACTTAATAATTTACTGTATATTAAATTAAGAAACGGAAAAATTGAAAACATGTTCTTAAATGAGCACTTAACATCTTACTAGATTTAAACAAGACATAAAATAGTAAAATTGGAACAAAACTTAAATGCTTGATTTCTCAAAACAGGGATTTTAGAGTTTTATTTTTTTGCCAGTATACCCACGATATATTATTTTAAAGAATGGATATGGAAGTCTAGCTAGGTGACTCATGACTCCTGACCCGTCATCATCTAGTTTTAGCTGCCACTTTACATACTGTGCAACAAAAATCATTTATTATTTCTTTCATTCAGCTTAAAATATTTCAACAGACATTTATCATCATTTAAGGAAATGTAATATAGAAGTATAAGCATTTACGGTGTTTATGGTCAATCATTGGGTCATTCAAATGACCACTTCACGTACTGGGAAACATTCATAATTCGGGTTATTTTTTTATACATTTATATTTCTTCAATTCTTATTTATTTATTTAACACTTTATATACATATACAATATATATACATACGAGGGCGGGCATATTGCCTTAAGGCAATTTCTTCCTACCTACCCAAACCGTTCAGTTTGAGAAAATTACAAATAATTGGAGATATTGAATTTTACACCTACCCAAACCGTTCAGTTTGAGAAAATTACAAATACATGGACATATTGAATCTTACAATTTTATACAAAAATTTAAAACAAAGATCAACAAAATTAAAATATATAAAAAAAAATAACACTATACTATGCAGAGAGTAGAGGGGATGGGAAGGAAAGAAGAAGGATAAAGGGACAATTTAAATATTTAGATAGTGAAATTTCAATCTTGACTTAAATATAAATAAAGAAGGGGCCTCTCTTACATTAGTGGGTAGATTATTCCACGAGTGAAAGAGGAGGCAAGAAAATTAGAGCGATGACAGGGTATTAAAGGGGTTCTCTCGTTACTCGAACGAAGAGATAGTCCGTGTTGTGAAAGAGGTTGGAAGAGCTCTCTCAGATAAACAGGCGAAGTGGGATTATTTAAGATATTATGAAGAAGTGATAGAATGTGAATGTTTCTTCTATGCCTGATACTGAGACAGTGTAGTTGCGTGTGATACTCGGTTATGAAGTCAAATTTGCGAAGATCAAAGATATAACGTATACAAATATTCTGCAATCGTTCTAACTTATTAAGTAATTCAGTGTTAGCATCTGGATAACATACATCCGCATAGTCAACTTTCTTGCAACTGTTTTAATTTAAATGTCTTAAACCTTTATTGATGCGGGCGGGATTCGTCCGACTATTTTACTTATGAGTATGTACTCATAAGTAAAATAGTTGGTTTGTTCGACAATATTTTTAGTTTGTCTAATTTCTTGTAGGCAAGGACTGGAATTAACCCCTTAGGGAGTCCATTCAAATTAACACACATAATATTTATACGGTTGCAAGAATTGAAGAATTATTGATTTCCGAACAAAGGCAGAAAGTGGCCACATAAACCAGCTAATGAAAGGTCACAATTCGTGTAAATGATAACCTAGACTTCCATATATTTTTTATTTAGTCTTAAAATAGTACAAACATAATACACGAATGTCCTAATATTAACTTAGGTCAAATAATCATTAAAATATATACTAATTATTAACATTTCTAAACAATATATTTACACTTAAAAGCAATCACGAAAAATATTGCAGAGATCAAAACATTTTAAACAAATGAACCATATTACAAAAAAAAACTCCAAGAATAATCCCAAGAAAGTAAAAACAGAAACACAAAGGTAAAGTCGATGTTTAATTACCTTATTTAAGTACTTACTCATTGTAAACAAAGAAAACCATTCCCTATTTCTCTTTTAAAAATGATTCTCCTCTCTATTCCAATAAATTTCAATCGAAAAATCTGACTCATTATGTAAAGAGCCTTTGTTAATTTTATTATTAACAACCAGCTGATACTTTTCAATTTATAATCCATTGTGATTGCAATCTTTTATTAGTTTATTGACTTTTAATAATTGTTTCACTCATCGCATCGCAATTGGTAGATTCTTTATGGTATAGTTAGCAAATTTAATTGTAACGACCGTAAAGTCCTTGATAAAAGAAATTCGATTGTTTTGTTACTCAGATTCGACCGCTGCCATAAAAATGATATTATTTGATTTATTCGCAACAGAGGTATTTCTCTGTTCTGAGATTTTAAAAGCAGGATGATATATTATACCGGAAAAATAATTAATTATTCTTGTATGAGCGCTAATAAATAAATTAAAATATCTCTAATATGACGTACATTATCCTTATTTGAAAAAAAAACGGTAAAATATTCGAATTTTGGTAGATTAATTTTAAAATTAACTTAATTTTTATCGGCCAGCCTTTTGGTCAAATGGTTAGCGCATTTAAAAAAACAAACTACAAAAATTAAAAACTTGATTCAGAATAACCGAGAAAAGATATTTTATTTTCCGTTATTATTTTCGTTAATGAAACGCAATTTTACACTCTTTAACATCCTTCATTCATTCTCTACCACTTCTTATTACTTTCATTATTTTCCCTTCCCACTACCTCCTCATTTTGTAGGTAGTTCTTTTCTTTTCATTGGTTTTTTATTTATTTATATAATACATTTAATACACAATTTTGTTGCACAATCATATTTTTTCCATGTCCCGACTTGTCAGGAAATTCCGTGTTTGGTCGAGACTCTTCTATACTAAAATCAATACATTTATAATTATTTTGACACGTCAATGTTTAAAATACATAATAAATATACTATCAAGGAATTCGAAACAAATAAATATGCATGTTAAGAAATACAACTCAGATTAGTAATTTAAGAATTTATGGTGTAGCAAAGTTAATGTCAAATTTAAATTTGTTTATTTAGTAATTTTAAAATACAATTTATAAATTATTTCGACAGTAAAAACAAAAATAAAAGTATTTCATTGATGTGGAACAATGTATAATTTAATAAAGAGATTAATAAAAAACTTTATGTTTTGATCAGCAATGTGTAAAATACATATTTATAAATTATTTAGCATCACTATTAAGTTAATTCAAATATGATATGCACACAAACATATAAGGGTTATACTAATTACATCATCGGTACTATAAATTTATTCCCGGAGCAATCTTAAATGTTATCAAGAATAATATATTAATTCTTTATTTTTGACATTTTTATTTACTGTTTTGACCGTTCATTTATTATTTATTTATTTACTTTATTTTATTTGGGAAATCAACAGTTCTACATACATATTTTTAGTAGACAAACAGATATAGTGTATAAACTCAGAACTAATATAGATTTCCACATAGTATACAAAGTTAGTAAAGAAAATATATTACATATCAAATAAATACATATATTTCATGTACTCAATAATCAAAGATTTTTTAATATTTATTTTAAGAACGTTAAAATAAATATATAAAAAAAAAATAATAACATTATTTTATATTAATTATTATCCATACGGCCTAGGCCATTTACAACAGTTACAGGAAGAAATATATGTACAAGAAACTGAACAAAATAAACAAAACAAATGATATTTTTTCATTTATTGTTATTTTTTTATTTAAGAAACATACAGTACAATTTCGTAGTTTTATAGTATATAAAGTTAAATTTTACTCTAATGGACCAGTGAAGTTTCCATGTTGGGTATATTATCGTTATATCTAATCTTAATTATATTATCTAAGGTTATCAATTAACTATTAAAAATTAAAATCCAATTGAAAAAGTTATTTTCGAAAGTTTGTATAACTACAAGTAACATATTTACATAAATGGAAATAGTATAATTATGTAATTGGTTTACAATTTATTTGGTTTATTTTTTTTAATCTTAAGTAATATGTAGTTATAACATCTAATTGAATAGCCAGTCTTATTATGTATTATATTTTTTTCTGTGAATTGCAATCTGAACATCTGTTTTTATTTCTAATTTTTAAAAATACACTGACACATTTTATAATTCCTGGACTGCCACCTACTTCATAAGGCAGATCGCCTTACTTTACATGTAACAAAAATGAACAAGATACGCCGCAATTGAACTACTAATGCAGTGGCTTATACAAAACTGAGTGCGGATTGGGAAATGATTTTTCAATTATTTTTTTTTCATTAATAGCAAATAAAAATACAATATTACAACTAAATACAATTTTTTACATTAATCAAATACATATATTTGCATTAAAGTTTTCCATTTCGTAAAAGAAATAAACAATTCTTGTGTACATAATGGGGAGTGACGTCTTACAATAGTTTATTTTATTTTAATGAATAATATTTTTAGAAAAACAAAAATAAATTACAAAAAAGAAATAAACGATGTTTTCAATCAGTGTTACATAAAGAAGAATTATAGATGAAATTTTTCACTTCTTTCTTAAATATATTGTATTTCTGACTGTACTTTTTATTATCTTTGTTCATTTTATTAAAGAAAAATATTCCTCTGTAAGTATAATGATGTTGTGCAGTAGTTGTTTTTTATTTAGAAATTAAGATATTACCACCTGTTCTAGGTCACGTACTTACGTTTTGAGACCTAGAAATACTACTTTTTATTTTATCTATATGTATTTGAAGCAAACAATTCTTTTTATATAGCAATTTTATACCTAAAACCTTAAATTTTTTAACTAATTGAACTTTATCGATGTATTTAATCATTATTGCACAGATTAATCATTTAATGTCTGTTTATGAAATGGGAAGTTATTTTTTAAGTAAATGTGAGTTTTTTTCTTTTGTTTGGATACATTGAAGAGGTACTATTTTCAGACGTAAGCAAAATTATCCTAGAGTTTATAGCAATATATAAATCAAAATGAATACCAATCATAATATTAATAACCGTCATATAAGACTTGTAGACATTATAACCATATTACAAAACTGACTTTAACAGCTGTAAGAATTAAATAATTTTTTTAATTGAATTATTTTTTTATATTATTATTATGCACCTTTTTCAAAGTAATTAAATATTTTTAAACGATTTCAGAACATTAAATGATCTAAACATACTACTCTTTTGATTAGGCAGAAATGATAGAACGCCAAACGATACATAAACATAGTTTAGAAGACTCCAAACAATCTAAAATGAGCCAGTGCAAATAATTTTAATATTGACACAGGCAAAAAGGAGGCGTTGACTTTCAGAAGGCTGTGAATTGTTTAGGGCCGGTTTTATAAACGATATTTCAGACTTCCAACTGTCAACCGTTTGTAACGATAACTGACGGTTGTGTTTTGTACACCAATTTTGTTAATTGACGGTCACCGACAACTATTTTAGTCGAAGTTTAAATTTTACTAATGCTGTTTTTTGTAGATTGTCCAAAACATGTTTTTATATCTGTCCAGCGCAAACTATACGCATTGCTTTATTCAATATATTTCAATACATATTTTACATTAATTATAATACCTTTACGAAAATACATTAATTGTTACAATACTTGACAATTCTTAATGATACTCTCCCTTCCCGGGTATGTTTACCTAGTACATATTGCACCTAATAACTTTTACATCTCTGAAAATATAATAAAAACTGGGTTAAGATTTTCGGTATTTCTTCAATATGCATTTACGTATCGATAGAAATATTTTTTTATAAAATAATAAATGCATATTAGGTACATAAAAAGCATTTTATCAGAAATTGGAGATAAATCACCCATACGATCAAAAGCTGTCCTAGGTATTTGTTGCATTGTCGCAGCGATGAAGTAAAAGAGTACCAAATATACGATTGTCAACGCTCTTTACGTCTCACTCTCGATGCTATAGATATATTCAATAGCGAGAGAGCCAATTTCGTGTGTGACGCAAGCCAGCTTGTACCACTGCCACCGCACGCCAGTTGCTCACGACGCCGCTAAAGGTGATCCGTTTGCTTGCGCTGCGAGCATTAGCAATTTTTTTTTTTAAATGTTTTTCGCGATTATATTTAATTTTAACGGACCCGACAGATGTTGTCCTGCCCGAACCGTAGCAGAAAATTTTTCATTGATAAGTAAGTACCTAGGTACTTGTTTGTGATTAAATTCCAAAACTAAAAATAATTAATATTCAAATATTGAATTCAAATAGGTACCTAGGTACTTGTTTATGGTTGAATTCAAAAACATAAAATAAATATTTTTTCAAATATGGCATTCTTTTTGCAAACATCAAACTCCGGTCTTCTCACCAACAGAGGGGTGTACTTATGTAAGAATACGATTTTTTTAATGTAATCAATTTTATATTATTTTAGTATTACCAAAAATCCAGTAAAAATAAACAAATGGATAGAAATTATAAAGAATTTTAGGAAAAAGTCTGATTGAGATCCACAAAAAACCAACATCTTTCCATTTTTTTTGTAAATGCATTCTTATCAAAGGCAACCCTGGGGGATCGACGAATAAAACATTTATGCTTCCGACTTATTTTTTACATATTAGATTGAAGATTTTAATTTCTTCAAACACGCACAATGCAAAGATCTATAATTCTCTGAAAACCGCACGTAAATCGGTTAAGCCGTTTAGGAGGAGTTCGATGATATCACACATATAGAGGAAATATATATATAATATATATATATATAGCTGATTGAAGCAATTGCCGATGAATTTCCCATTTTTCAGATTTTCAATCCCTAATTTTTGTTTGTACATTGACCACACAGCACTAGAACGCGTGGATTTTTTTAGCAGAGAAAGGGAAAGGTTAAAAAAAATCAATTTACAGAAAGAGAATGTTGCAATATTTCAAATTACAATTATTTAAAATTCAAAAATGCATAAGATTGTTGGTCGGTCAATGACGTAAGGTATGTTGGTTTTGTTTGTTTACCTAATACTACGTGTATTATCTTTCACTAATACAAGAGCGCTGTAAAAAATATTAGAATGGTAATTATGTAATACGTATTAAATAATCACATATCATAAATTAATTAAGCGGAGAACGAAAGAAATTAACATATAATAATGTGTCAAAACATCTGTCAGTCTCAAATACAGCAGCAGCACTGAAGATAATGGATCGTTTTGCATTTATTCGGAGCTCCAAAATCCATTTGACCATCATTTTACCTACTGATTACTATACACACGTTTATAAAACGTTACAATCAGCCGGTACCAAATATTACTTAAATATTGCGGATAAAAATATAAAAGGTAATATAAGAAATGAAAAAAAATCACTGTAAGAAGAGGAGATAATGTAGAAAAAGGGAAAAGGAATTTCTACGATAGAATTTATCGATTCGAAATTATGTTTTAATTTTACGTTATATTTATACGACTGTATATTTTCTTTTTCAAAATTATTCATCGCACTTTACTCTTTAATTTTAAATTAGATATACACCTACCTACAACCTCCACATTTACATTTTAAAATCTGATACGTCTTGAGAATGGTTTTGTAATTCCAGGTAAAGTGACCTTCCTCAACACAGGCTCCAGACATGGACCCAAGTAAGCTGATACAAAACCGCTACTTTCTTATAGTGGTAAATCCATTCCAATGAAAATAATTATTGCTCTCATAACATCAATAAATCAATAATTTTGATACAAAGTATCAATCAAGCTCCTTAGTTGATCGACGATATTTCGAGTATGTTCTAATACTTGTAGACAAAAACTGGATTTGTACGATCTCGGGATTTTTACCTCTTAGTAGCCATTGAATTAAAAACACTCTTCCTGGTTGATTGATTGATTTGGTGTTTATTTTGTAGAACTCCATATTTAAACTTATAATTAGAAATCAAACACTGATTTGAGTCTACTGAATACTTTATTTTATTTTTACAAATATAAACATATAAAAATAAAACTTCGTGACAATTGTTTCGCCTTATTAGGGCATTTTCAAACGAATGTGAAGATTATTTGGATTGAATGTCCTTATATAGTTATATAATTCAAGGTACTTAAGTAGAAAATAAAAATAATCTTATGAACTATAGCATGTACATTAATCATAATTGAGGGAAAAACCGATGGTTAAGGGTGAGGCTAATTGTTTAATAGGTAATGGGGAATTTAGGTATTTATATTTGAATTTCGGGGAAAATATAACAAAGTAAGTATTTATTGACATACAAGTATGTATTGTGAGATAATTAAAGAAGTCTTATAGTTGTGTAAATTTAGATAATTGTTGTCGAAAAAAATATCAATAATATTATAACAGGTTGCTGTTCATTTTAATTTTAAAAACATGATTGAAATATTATGAGAAAATTTATATAAACTTAAATGTATTATCTTACAATATTTCTATTTTTTAAGAATTTCTTATCAAAATATATCAATGCAATCGTAACATGATTCAACTATTAATTAATTACGCGTCATATAAGCGTGTACAAAAAGGAACAAAGTGAAGAATAACAGTCTATTTAAATATGTTTAATAGTGGTGAAGATATTAGGTTGGTTTGTTCATTTACTATTTTAAAATTAGGATTATTTAGATATTTATTGATTTCTAATTGTTCAATTTAATAAAACCATCTACCAACAGGAGGACGGCCTCCCAATGGGAAGTCCACTCAGCCCCTTACTTGCCGAAATTTTTATGGACCATATAGAACGTAAAATGTTAGAATCACCTTTAGCGAAAGATATTATATATTATGTTAGATATGTCGATGATTTATTACTTTGCTGGAATAGTTCGATAAGAAAATTCGATAATTTTACAAAATGGGCCAATTCAATAAATTCAAAAATATTTTTCACAGTAGAGCACGAGGAAAACGGTAAAATAAATTTTTTAGATTTGACAATAGGAAAACACAACAATAAACATACTTTTGAAATATTTAGAAAACCAACTTTTACAGACACTACAATCCACGCCGCATCTATGCACCCATGGTCTCATAAACTCTCAGCATATCATTCTATGATACACAGACTAATAAACATACCTCTAGATAAAATTGCATACGAAAAAGAATTAAATACAATTAAAATCATAGCCAAAAATAATGGATTTAGTGAAAAGACCATTGATAAAATAATAAACGGAAAAACATATAAAAATAATATTAACTTAATATATCCTTATATCAAAAATCAACTAATGAACAAGTTCGCCTGCATAGAATTTTCAGGTCCAATTTCAATAAAGATTTCCAATATTTTAAAACAATATGGAATAAATGTAGCTTTCAAAACAAATAATAATAATGGAGCTATTTTAAAAAACTCAAAAGATAAGATAAATATTTTAAAAAACAACGGTATTTACAAACTTGAATGTAATGACTGTAATGCAGTTTACGTGGGACAAACTGGGCGCTCTTTCTTAACTAGATATTCAGAACACATAAGATCCTTTAAAAATAAAAAACAAGATTCTCAATTTGCCAATCACTTAATTGAAAATAATCATAAAATTCATATCTCAAATAAACCAATCCCATTACACGTTGAAAGCAAAGGGCGTAAACTTAATATACTTGAACAATTAGAAATCAATAAATATCTAAATAATCCTAATTTTAAAATAATAAATGAACAAACCAACCTAATATCTTCACCACTATTAAACATATTTAAATAGACTGTTATTCTTCACTTTGTTCCTTTTTGTACACGCTTATATGACGCGTAATTAATTAATAGTTGAATCATGTTACGATTGCATTGATATATTTTGATAAGAAATTCTTAAAAAATAGAAATATTGTAAGATAATACATTTAAGTTTATATAAATTTTCTCATAATATTTCAATCATGTTTTTAAAATTAAAATGAACAGCAACCTGTTATAATATTATTGATATTTTTTTCGACAACAATTATCTAAATTTACACAACTATAAGACTTCTTTAATTATCTCACAATACATACTTGTATGTCAATAAATACTTACTTTGTTATATTTTCCCCGAAATTCAAATATAAATACCTAAATTCCCCATTACCTATTAAACAATTAGCCTCACCCTTAACCATCGGTTTTTCCCTCAATTATGATTAATGTACATGCTATAGTTCATAAGATTATTTTTATTTTCTACTTAAGTACCTTGAATTATATAACTATATAAGGACATTCAATCCAAATAATCTTCACATTCGTTTGAAAATGCCCTAATAAGGCGAAACAATTGTCACGAAGTTTTATTTTTATATGTTTATATTTGTAAAAATAAAATAAAGTATTCAGTAGACTCAAATCAGTGTTTGATTTCTAATTATAAGTTTAAAACTCTTCCTGGTTCTATACGTTATGGTTCCAATTCACTAAATAGGTACTAAAATGTTCATTAAAACTGGTTAATAAATAAATATTAAAATACAGTATTTGTCCGAAACCTTGTCGTTTACTTCATAAAAGACAACAAGTAAAAGATTTAAAGAAACATGTATGTTTTATTATAGACAGATATGTGGCTATTACAGTGTCTTAAGCGATCGCCCAACCAGCTTATGATGGGTCATAAGCTGTGTAAATATCTGAACATTTTTTTTTTATTGTATTTATTTATGAAATAAGGGAAAAATAAATATGTGGAGTAGTGCAAAGTGAAAAATTAATAAAGTCAACATGCGTATTTGGGAGTTATCAAAATATTTTAATTTTGCTCGAGTATTTGCAACTACAAAATCATAAATTATTGCTAGAAAACGAGAATCCAATTGAAGCAGAGTTGAGTACAAACCTCAGTCATCTGATACGTGAGTCTGCGACCCTTGAGTTAAATGCAATCGATCGACAAAATGCCTGCAGTATTTTGTCAACAAATATAAATTGGCTGCTTATCTATCGTATCTAGTACTGCGTATGTTGTACATACAATATCGTCAGCCCGTCTATTCGATTTTTATCGTTATTATTAAGTAAAATTATTTATATTTGTAAAAGACTGTATACTAAACTTACATCACGTTTTTTATGTAACAAAAATGATCAAGATACGGAGAATTATGTGTGGAAAAGGAATGAAGATGATGTTTAAATGTAAGCGTGTCCGCATGTCCGCATCTCATGCATCGGACGGGTCGTATTAACCAGATTTGAGAATCCTTTATATAGTTGGTCATTCAAGTGCGGTCCATCAGATATGGTTGACTTCTTCTTCTAGCGGTGCCTTATCAGGTCCCCCCGACGTTGGCAATCACTACAGCGAAAGCATCTCGGTCCTGCGCTACTTTTGCATCCACAGCCAGGGCAACTGCATATTGGATGTACTCGCCATAGTGATTCCTGGGAAAAGATGACCAGAATGGTTTCCCGTGGCTTTCTCTGGTTGATTTTTCTAGTTGACCTATAATAAAAATATTTCTAAAATCTTGACTTGGTTTTTTGAAACCGGTAGACGTATATATAGCTATGAGGCCAATGAATAATTTATCAAATATACGGTTATCGTTTTTTTTAAAATTTATAAATCATATAACACAAAGTATTTTACAAGTATAATACGTTAAATTACATTCTTAGGAGTTATGAAATCTCAATTCGGGACATAAATAATATTAACAATAAAAAAATAACACATATTGAGAACAACAAAGAAACAAATCAAGTTTAGCACAACAATATATACGCCAAAAACCTTTTCCTACACAAGCAGAATATATATATACATATATAAATATATATATATATAAAACGCTTTTAAGAATGAAAAAAGCAGTGAATCTACTAAAAGAAATAAGGTCATTAACATCACATTTCAGAAATAATAATTTTCACTCAGATCTTCCACGAAAAGGTTTAGGTAGAAGGTCTTGAGAGCTCATGCTTTGCAATTTACGCATTTCATTTTCTTTCATTTTGGTCGGTAGTTTATTATACAGCGTTCGAGAGATATTCTCCAAGGACTTTTTACCAAACTTGGTAGAATGAAATTTTGGTATATGCTAGCTTTTTAGCTGTGTTTTTTGTTGTTGTTTTACACTTAATAAATTATTCCCAAATATGTAGGTATATAAAACGCATTGTATCTTTTATAAAAGAAACTGATGCATCCACGAAAAAATATTTTAATATTTATTTTACCGATTTGTTACATAACCGTGGTATTTTTGAAAACTTAGTTCATTTTATAAAAAAGTGGTCGATAACACCAAATAATAAGGAAAATTAATTTCGTAGAATGAAAATGTTAACATTTTTTAACGCTGATTTTAATCAACAAAATGTCGCAATAAATAATATCGATAATAAATTATTCTAAGACGGATTTACGGAAATTTAATGAATGAAAAAAAAATGCTAGTGTTATTCTTTTCACTTCTTTTGACGTCATGTTCTAAACTTGGGGCGCGAGAATTTTTGAAAATTTGTGTTGTAATGGAATTTTTTTAATTAATAAATCAGTAAGCGTATATATTTTGTAGTCAAAATATAAAATTAATAAAAAACTTTGATTTCGACCACTTGAGTTTATTTTGAAGCTTTGTGCTTCAAAATAAACTCGAGTGTTCTGAAAACATTTTTTTTGTTAATTATATTTTTACTTATGTCATTCCACAAAGTTAATGCCGATTCAATCGATATATTTTGTAGTCATTTGGGAACTTAATATTAAATCAATCACTGATTCGAGTCTATGTAGTTTATCTTCGTATATGTTTGAAAATGCCCATATAAAATCAGTGTTTAATTGAATATTAAAGTTCTGAACTAAGCGATGTCCTTTTAACGCTCGAATGTGGAATTACAAATGATTAAGAAGATCTGATGCTTTCAGTATACCCAATCAATCAATTAAACAAGGATAAATTATTTTGAACTCTTAAACTATTTTTTTAATTAGATCAATCAGATTGTAACAAAATCCAGGGCGTTAATCCCAATTAAGAACGTTAGCATTGTACCTACAATACGAGTAGTATAGTTTGACCATTAACATATTATTTTGATCACTTATTCTATAGTTATTGTGGCAGACAACTTTTGCCATCCGCCGAATTAAATGTCAAATGATTGGCGGTCACTTGTTTAATCAAGCAGAAATGCAAACATTTCAACAGGATATACCTACCTTATATTAGTATATTATCTTTTTTCATATCTTTGTTTTTGTTTCCTACTTTAAAACTCACCTGCAACTTTAAACGATACATTTCTCTGGGCGCTTTCTCCGCTCTGAAGATTCTTATATCAAATCATAGATAAGCGTTCAAAAGGTCTATCTCTCAAGTTACGAATACGCTATGGTTAGCGTGTTAAAGTTCGGTAAATGTAACCATATTGTGTAAAGAGTTGACACTACAAGTCATTTATAATTTTCACTTGTCACACGGACAATTTGAGTCGCAATAATCGGTGTGAGCACAAAACAAAAACGCTTGTACCCAAGTTTTTGTATTTAAAATAAACCAGTTTAATTAAAGTGAGTGAATTCTGACGTGTTGGTCAATCTGAATCAGTTTTCCAATTGAAAAAACAAGTCAACTATGGTTACCAAAGGCTAAAATTCATCATTGACGTATATAACTAGAGTAAACACGAGCATTTAAAAATGTTCCCTCAACCTGCGGCCAGTTGGCAAATGTTTGTTAGTACAAACTTTAGTCTGTTGCGAGCATTCCCCGGCTACTTTTCTCCTCGCAATTACTAAAATATGTACGCTAAGATTCTGCACAAATCGATTTCTAAAAGATCGAAAAGGCGATAGTATAACCTTTCACCGGCAAGCAATGTTTTTACCTTAATCAATACTTGTTTAAAATAGCCATTTTTATGCTAAAAAACGTTTTATTAATATGTTACCAGTCGTAAGCTATCTCCTGTCTCTGTCCTGCTCAGTTAGTCGGGCGTATAGTGAAACGATCAACAAAGGTGACGCGTATGCAGAAGGGAGCGACATACTGAATAGAACTTAGGTAGACTGATGTAAAAAATCCCTGCTTTTTACTGTACTACTAGTTTTGCTTGTCAAAGTCGACGTGATATGATATGACGATACTTGTTCCCTCCGCTGGTCATTACCTTTTCTTTGGGGGCAACTTTTAAACTTGGATTTGTATGGAGTGTTATCTCTATATACCAGTATTATATCTCAATGAAATTCATTAGGATTGTTCCACAACTAATACATTAATAATACATGCGTTATTTAAAAGACACTTCATAAAAATAAGAATTACTTCATTAATCTTTATAATTGAGACGGGTTGTGGTCCCGTTGACTCCGGATCAGGAGGTCCCAGGTTTAAATCCCGCTCTACCACAACGTGTTTCCCATTTTCTACCAAGGTTATTTATGACTGAAAGAAATTGCTCCCAAAATAAACTGAACGAAATTTTTTTTTTCTTAGACATTTTTCAAAATTAATTTTAGCACCCTACGTTAACAAATGATGCTTATGCCATTTTTATAAAAGAAAATAGGAACTTAAATATGGTCTCGCTGTTTTCCAAAAGAGGGGGTTCTCTTTGCCTTTTTACATCAGTTATAAAAGTTATCGTATGAAAGGTTTTACCATGTTACAGTAGTCTTTTGTCATCAGCCATTAGGCAATGTTTTTGTTTATGGTGGTAAAAGTGATATTAAGGTACAGAGCTTATAAATTATTCCTGTAAAAATGCATTCTTGTGTTAAAAATTCAAGAAGGATATTTTGAATATAATCGCTTCCATATCAAATACAAGCAGGACACATTTCAATAATAACGACAATTGTTTGCCATACGTACAGAATGTTACAGATATAATTTCAAAAATTCTTTGAAAACACGACATCAAAACCGTTTTCGGCACATCAACAAAAATTAGAGATTGTCTAAAATCGACGAAGGACAGAAACCCTCTCGAAACTGGCGTTATTTATAAGCTGAATTGTATAAACTGTCCCAAGGTGTAAACCGGGCAGACTGCCCGAAAAATTACAACCAGAGTAAAGAAGCACACGAGTGCACGCAGGCTCAGCTACCCCGAAAAATCGGCTTTGGCTGAACACCACATAGAAACGGGGCATAATTTTTTCTTTCGAGCCGATAATCTTAGGTTTACCAAAAAGACAGATTTCAAATTGACAAGCTGCAGACAGCAACGACTGCGGTACGGTACAAATGCTTAGTACCTAAAGTTACACATTTATTTACACAAATAACATAAACGGTAAATAGTACGAACGACACACGGCATAATAACTCAGAAAAACTTATTGTGCATCTGAACCGACGTAAAAATTTAACAAGTTTAACATCTTTAATTATTTTTCAAACTATTTTTTTCCCCAGTGATTTAACAAGCTACTAATGAATTGAGCGGATTTTCAAAAAATGTCGCCAATTATTGACTGAAAGAGAAAAAATATTTTTCAATCCTTAAATCAAACTATAGATTGCTTAAGTTTTGCCGGATGCACATGCATATGAAAGTGCTATAAATCTTGTCGAATTTCTTTCTCAAAATGTACCGAGTGCTCAAGATTTATGCGAGATCCTCGGTGAGATTAAATAAGACGAGAGGTCATAAGTAATATACTACCTTCCCTTTTATTACATTGTCTATGGTATTCCTTTATATTTTATTACCCGGTTTACTGCTGCAAAACGAGTCAGCAAAAAATTGTCTGGAGTTGGCAACTTGTGAAATATGTAAAATTTCTAGACACACACGGTAGTAGTACTTTGTTCTCGGGTATCTGTAAGAAAACGGTTTTATTTTATTGGATTTTTATACGGTCCTTAGAGCTTCTTAACGATGGTGAATTTGGTTTATTTTGTCTGTTTTATTATTTTTAGAACAATCAGTGTCATAGAAGATTTAGATGCATAAGGAGATGTTGGATGTCTATGTACATTGCATCTTTTCGTGACGTGGCGATGGTTTTTATAAAAAAATCACTATTTTATGTAATGACTATCTTGGTAAAATAACTTATTTTGTATTTGTATATATAAATATGTGCGTGCATTTTTAATTTTTTTATTTTCGGTTTTATTATTTAAGATATTAAATATCACTTTGTAAAAAGTAAATTGTGTACTTTTAAATACCTTCTATTGTATCTTATTAAACATGTTTTTATTACAAGACTGCTTTCTTCTTCAATCAGACATTAACTCTTTTAACCGATGGTGTAAAGTCAATAAATTAGAACTAAATATTAAAAAATGCAAAATAATGTCATTTCATAGAACAAAACAACCAATTTCCTTCGAGTACCTATTAGAAAACTCCAAAATTGATGTAGTCAAGTCCATCAGAGATTTAGAAGTTGTTTTGGACTATAAACTGACATACAACGAGCATATAGATAACACAGTAAATAAATCACTGAAATTACTTGGCTTCATTAACAGAATATCCTCTGATTTTACTAATGTCCGTACAATCAAAACTCTTTATTGCTCAACTGTTCGCCCTCTTCTTGAATATGCCTCAGTGGTCTGGTCTCCATTCTATGTCAATCGCATAAATCACATTGAATCAGTCCAACATCGCTTGCTTCGAAAAATAGCGTGGATGCTTGGACTAGAGAGAGATAATTATTCTTATGCTGAAATAGAGTCAATGTTAAATATTTCTAGTCTACAAAAACGTAGAACTAATATTGACTCCATATATATGTTCGGCATACTAAATGGTATAATCGATGTTCCATCATTACTGGGACAAGTAAAATTCAATATTCCGACTCGTAGATTGAGAAACAATGAAGTACAGTTCATCGATCAGCATAGAACAAACTATGGCCTAAATTCTCCATTGACCCGCCTTTGTCGTATTGTTAACTCAAGACAGGATCTGGACTTTTTTGGTTTAAGTTTACAACGATTTAAACGAGCACTAAATAAATAGTCCAGATTTTGTCTCGATGTCCCTTATGTTTGTCAATGCTTCTTTCTTTTTTCTTTAAATGTTTAAAACTATTCTTTTATTGTAATATTTAAACCTTATAAATTGTATACATGGACAATGTCCGTTAATAAATAAATAAATTACCTTACTTTTCAAATCTTTGTATAACTGCTACCAATTAATGTTTATAAACTTAAGTATGTATTATATAACCAAATTTGTAATTTAAAAGCCCTATGGGCGTTAAATTTGTAAACACCCCATACGTACGTACTATACGTTTTTCATATTTACCTTAATAATTTATAATATGTGCTTAAAAAACAATTATTATTCCATGTCCGCTCCCTAATTGAAGCTTAATAATACGGTGTCCACGCACGCAAAATGAGGAAATCATACGATTTTGCCATTTTTAAACGAATGTTTTTTTTTATTCGCGCTATAATAAAAAATAAAAAAAGAATTAGAAAGAAATAATACTTTTTAAAGGTATTTCTGTTGAAAAATCCACTTAAAAGTTTTATGTAACTAAAATATAATTACTTTTAGACCGGCAAATTACGCCATTACAAATTTAGACTAAACTTAGGTATCTGGGATCTCAATAAAGACTAAGTATTGAACTAAAATTTGTTGAAATAATTTAAAGATAATAAATTGAACATGAAAGTGGCAGGAGCCAAATTTTATTTTTTTGATTTCGAAAAGAAATACAAGCATTGCAAATTACATACGTTTTTGAGAAATTTTATTTTATTTCTACGTAAAATTATGCCTTCGGTAATACTTTAAAAAATTAAATTATGCACTGCATTAGTACCCCTATCGCAGCGTATCTTGATCATTTTTGTTACATGAAGGTGAGATGATCATTCTTACGCTTCTTCTTCGGAGGTCCGAGGTTCTAACCCCACTCCACGACTCTACTTCAACTCGATTTCCATTCTCTAATAGTGAATTATTGGCAACGTGTTGAAAATCACCCCGAAATGACGAACTTCAGATTTGACGGAATTGAATACAAAAACTGTTTTCTTGCGCGCGGTAAAAATTAAAGCATCAAATGGTAAAGTTTCTTGAAAATATACGAAAAAAAGAATTAAAAAATAAAAATAAAAACGCACTACTTTGATCGACGTCACTGGTTTTTATAAACCAACCAATGATATTAGAGCTGTGAAGAATATCCGGTTGGCTTACCGTTAACGAACCAATCGGAAAAACTAACAGAGAACAACCTCTGACGTCACACGCTTTTTCGGAAATACAAAACTTTAAAAAATCATAGCTCTGATAAGACCATAGCCAAAAAAATTTTTTTTTGACTAAAGTCTATTATCAAATAAAAAAAATAAAAAAGACACTGAACTCCTTTTTGGAATACTTGGGTAAACCATAAGAACACAAATATTTATTTTAAAATATAAAAAAACCTGCCAATGGTTATGACTGTTGAAACTTGTAACCGCAAGCCTTCAAACTTGAGATAATCTGCCCGAAAAGGCGTTTAAGCTGGGTAGAACATTATGTTCTTTGGTTTTTCAAGGATAATCGCCCGCCAAAGATATTTTACATTATGGAAAACAGGCTGCAAACATTCGTATTTTTCCATTCTGGCTTTACTTATATGGTAGGTATATGTGTATGAGGATGTATGTATTTTTTTACGATAAACTCTCCCTTTTATCTCCTTTTGGAAGTGCAATAAGAAGAAACCTCCGACAATGTTTTGAGTATGTCCAAATGTTTGCAGACAGGCTGGATTTCCTCTCGAGGGAGTCATTTAGATCTTAATATTTTGCAACAGAGAGGGACATATTTAAAACATTGTTGATTAAACTAACTGGTACGAAAAGAAGTATGAAAATTGATCAATTGTTTTCAGGCGTTACTTAGTAGGGTGAATTGGTTCTGCCGGATAAATCTCGCTCACACAGCTCTTTTACTTCACAAAAGTCAACAGGTGGAAGAGTTAAGAAATTTGGAAGTTTGACCTAATGAGGATATGTCTCCGTATGGAGTTTGATTTTTTGCAGTTATATTTATTGTTAACCGCTTCTACCCATACGCTTGAAGCATACGTAATCAAAGGCTCTATCGCTCCAATGTATCCTTAAGATAAAAATAATTTTATTTAATTTACTTACATGTAACTTTAAATTATGTATCCTTACTTCTGTTCTGTATAAATACATTTAACTTTTTAATAAAGATACCAGTCTCGAAGATGTCGCGAAAGCGATGAAACCGGTCACTGGATATTCCAAATGTGTGGATTAAAGTATCACTCGTGTTTTATTTATATAATAAAAAAGCTCCAATGTATATTTGTTGCTTCATCTCTGGTGATGCTCCCTACGTTGGTTTGGCTGCGCGAACAATTTTTTTCGTTACAGCTGCTGCTTTTTTAAAAACGTTATCAACATGCTTGCACCAGTTGAGGTGACGATCTATAGTAACTCCAATAACTTCGAATTGATCCACATATTTCAAGTAGACACCATTTTTTTTCAATTCAATTCAATTCATTTATTTTAATATAACATATACATTACAAACATACATTTAATACGTACATATTATAAAAAAGAAAAAAATGCATTAAAGAGATTCATGTCAAAGTAGTAGGAGAATCCTGCTCCGGAAAACCCCTTCGGATACAAGGAACAGATCAATATCCAGAACGATGTCGTTCAGTATAGCGGTAGCTCTTCCAATGAGGTATAACCATCGGCAGGTTGGTCCTGTATATCGGAATATGAAACAATCTATGCTGACGCTGTCTTAGGTAATTATCAGGAACATACAAACCAATGCTCATCATAATCTCAGAATTATCGACAATACCGCGCAACAATCGATAAAAATGTGTAGTCAAATACACATTCCTTCTAGTCTCTAAACTGTTGTAGCCAAGCATACCCTGGAGAAACTCGGCCGGATAGAGCCAAGGATAATACCCGCACTCTCTCATGTAGATATATCTCAGAAACTTCTTTTGGATTTTTTCTATCATAAGAGAGTACTTCAGTTCATGTGGCCCCCAAATCATCGAGCCACTCTCGAGTCTACTTCGCACCAAGAAGTTGTAAAGAGTTCTCAGTACGCGGGTATTTTCAAAAACCCTGGCAGTACGCAGAACGAATCCCAACATCTTCAATGCATTACCACTGATTGTCTCCTCACTGATATTCTCCGTATAGTTGGTTGGGGGTCTTTTCTTTTAGATATATACATAGCATTCTTTGTATCTTCCGCAAAGCGGAGTTTGGCTTTCGAGCCCCATTTTGTAATGAAATCAAGTGCATCTTCGGCTTTCTTCTCAAGATCTGCAGTTTTATCAGCTTCCACTATTTGTAAAAGATCATCTGCGAAAGCTCTTAATATCAACTCCATGACCTAGTACCTTCTGAAGTACATCATCCACGATGTATCTTCAGAAAGGTTGCATTAACACCTAGTAGGCGTGTTCAATGTAGTGAAACATAATTGTATTTTTTTGTTTAACTAAAACTAGTTATGTTTAAGAAAATGCGGAATTCGAATATACGTACCATTATGTAATTTTACAAAAAAAAAAAAATATATTTTGAATTTTTTTCCAACTATTTTGTATGCAATGGTTAATACTACAAATTATCATCAGCATGTCCTTTTCCGGCACTGCATTGTCAATCCAAATGCAGCATATATTGATCATCTGCCGAATGAAGGTAAAGTGATTAGTCCCACGCTTGAGGTGCCAGTCTAAGAACAAGAAAATATTGCTGTGTAAAACCACCTTTTAAAGTAATTTTCGATGTCACCCTTCCCAGGAATCGAACCCGGGCCTCAACTGTGCTAGGCAAATGCACCAACCGTAACACAATGAGGTGGACTTATCTCCATTTCATTGAGTCAAAAATTCTCGTTCAGAATTCTCATATAGAACACATGGAACTGTATTCTTTGTCCACCTGGACACAGACATTTGAGGGTATTAAAAGCAAACTTAGAAATCTCTACCAAAACAAAAACGGAAAATAAGTTATTGATGCCAAAATAAACTATACATAAAACCTTACCTACCTCAATAATAGCGTAATTCAAAACCGTCTCTAAATCTTGCAAAAACTGATTTTAATTACACTACTTGACTCTGAAAACTAAGCATTCTTCATTTAAGTGAAGCATAATTATAAATCTCAGAATTCTTTTTTCAAAGTTTTTCGCAAATATCTCAGTAACTCCTTCAATGCAAATTTCTAATTTTGCCCTCATTTATATTAAACATAATAATGTTTTTTTCTGAAGATGTTTTAAAAGGAAAAAATATAAATACGTTCGTATGTGTTGGTAATACGTATGATTCCAGCTTATTAAGCTGGAAACATCATTATACTAAGTGCGTATTTTCAGAGCATTTCCCCTTATAAGGTCCTTCAAGTAATCCTCGCAGTTTAATTCCTCTGATGCGATCAAATAATGAATGTTATCATAATTCGTTGTCTCCTTATATAGATTTTATTGGTTCTGGTTGTCCTTCAGAAGTGTCAGACTTGCGAATCGTACTTTGCAATCTACTCATTGTTAATAATTATTACTCGCGACTAAATTACTCGTATATCCGGTGACAACCAAAGTAATCACACTTTTTACTTCATAAATTACTTTGAAAATACCTAATATTAATATAATTAAGCGTTTTTTAATGTTATACTCAAACGACCGATGTGACTAGAGTGGAATATTTATAATAGAGTTATCTTCAATTGTCTTTAACCCTTGAGGTGGCACAAGCGAGATATCTCGCGCATGGTACAGAACATGAACATTTGCACGTCTATATCTCAAATATATTCTACTGACAATTTAACACACTGTTTAAAATAAATAGAGAGACTATTCTTCTTGTCTTTGAATATTAATAAATGTGTCTGTCTTACATTCACAAGAAAAATAAAAAAAAATAATTTTGATTACAAACTAAACAATAATGTTCTAATAAGAAAGCACGAAATTAAAGAACCTGGGATTTTTTAGACTCAAAACTACTTTTTGAATCGCATATCAATAAAATTACCTTTTAAGCACTGAGCATGTTAGGTTTTATAATTCGAATGAGTAAACACTTTGATAATCCAAAGGCCCTAATTTCATTGTATTATATGTTTGTCAGAAGCCATTTGGAATACGCATCTCAGATATGAAATCCCCAGTATGCCATAAATATAACAAGAATAGAAAATATTCAAAACAAATCTATAAAGTACCAAAAATACAAAACCGGTATTTCTTATGTATTAACTCTCTCTGCCTCCACCTACCATGGAATCACTTCTTTACAATACCACAGAGTGTGTGCGGACCAACTACTGCTTTACAAAATTATGGCAGGAATAGTTGACTGTACAGAACTACTTGAATAACAATACATGTGCCAGCCAGGATTTGTAGACGGTACCACCTGTTTCATGTACCAATAAGTAAAATATCGTATGTTAAAAATGCTTTTTTTCGTAGAACTTTTTCAGTGTACAATACAAAATTTAAAGATATAGATTACACCAAAATCACTCTGTCAGATTTAAAATTTACACTAAAAATACATTATGTGACTTAGTAGACATTATAATAATAAATATGTACATCTCCCTTCCCCTCCTTATCCCCTCTTCAAGCATTCTTGTCCTAATCCCGCCCAATTTACAATAACTTACTGTTCTTAAAAAAATATGAAAAAATCTTTGATTATTGAAAAATATTTACGAGTACATGAAAATAACATTTTTATTTGTGTAAGCCATGTATGTAGAACTGTTGATTTCCCAAATAAAAAAAATAAAACAAAATTCCACTTCTTTTGATTCCGCATTATATCCTCTAACATTAACTTATCCCTATTGGCAGTATTTTTCTTTCCCAAGAACATTGCGAAATTTGATGATTTTTTCTGACATTTAAACAGTTCAACTAAAATTGAATTTTCTTTACAAAACTTTGTATATTTTAAGTAACATTTTTGGTAACCTATAATACAGCATGTTAAAAATATATATTAGATAGGTTCATAAAAAGTTTTTCTTTTTTTAAGAAAATAAGTTTTCATTTTAATAACAATTGATTGAGCATATATGATTTTATTGATTATCTTAAATATTGCTGTTTCATCCTATTTTATTTCTCTGTGTATTAGTCTGTGTCCAGGTAGATAAACAATACAGTTCTGTGTGTGAAATACAACCAGAAATCTGACCTCATGTTTTTGACTCGATCGCTGCTCTCTAGAAAAATCCTGGAAAAAGAAATCGTGTCCACCTCCTAGTTTAGTGGTTGGTCCTTTATGCGCTTACCATGCTTAAAGTCCTGGGTTCAATTCTAAGAAGAGTCAATATAAAATTTTGTTTAAGGTGGTTGTATAATTAAAGATAACCATGTTAATTTTTCATTGTAATCGAGGCCCAGGAGTTTAAATAAAACTTATGATTAACAAAAAATATAATATTATGAGCAATCTATATTGCTTTGATGTAATAACTTATATTTACATATAAGTTATTAATTAAAAAATACTTGGTACACTTCCACTTATTTATTTTGACTAATTAGCGCTTTCACCCTCTAATGGGTATCTTCAGACTGGTGAATATAATACAGTGTAAGGATAATTTGTATAAAACTAAATATCATTTTAAGCGTAGGTACATTTAAAAATGATTCTTCTATAATTCTTCATGTCATCATATTTCACACAAAATGTACACATTTCATTCGTTAATTCATAAAGAATTAAATGCACCAATGTCAACAAAAAATTATCAAAAAGAAATTGATTTTATTATAATACTAGCACGTAACAAAGACTACAAAGAATCCCTAGTTAATAATTTAATACGGAAACAATTCTTCTATAAAAATTATTCTTCCATAATTCTTTACGTCATCATATTTTGCACAAAATGTACACATTTTATTCGTTAATTCATAGATTATTAAATGTACCAATGTCAACAAAAATTATAAAAAAGAACTTAATCTTATTAAAATATTAGCACGTAACAACGACTACAAAGAATCCCTAGTTAATAATTTAATACGGAAAAAACAAAATATAAATACAATGTCTCAATCATGTGCAGGACTTACATCTATCGCCAAAAATAAGAATAAAAAGTGGGTAAAGTTGAATTATATCAGAAATACTAGCAAAGAAATAAAACGAGTGTCACAAAAAAAAATCTTTTAGTTTCATTTTATAATAAAAAATCTTTGGGCCAAACATTAATTAATAGTATAGATCAGGTCGACAAATTTGGAAAAAGCGGAATATATGAATTAATGTGTACATGTCCTGGTTCATATTTAGGACAAAGCGGGAGAGCAATTAAATATAGACTGAAAGAACATTTAGCTTCACATAGATTAAATAACGATATATTAAACTATGCATAACATTTGAATGAATAAAAACATAATTTTGAAAAATAAAAAAAATAAAAATTTTTACATGTAGGACATAAAGGTCAAAAGTTAGATGGATTGGAAATTTTAGAAATAAATAGGATAAAAAATAATAGCGATACAATTTTAATAAATCAGCGGATAGAATTCAAAAACTCACCCTTACTAGCCCCCTTAGTTGGACCCTGTACATTGTAATAAAAAAATAAATGTTTTTCGTGTAATAGAATTTTCTCTTAAAGTACACCGCCAACACATGTTTCAATAATTTGTCTCACTCTGTTCCATTGAAATATTGCGTATTGTATCTTTTTCAACTTATTTTTAAATGTACCCACACTTTAGATAATATTTAGTAATATATAAATTATCCTTACTCTGTATAATATTCACCAGTCTGAAGTTGCCCATTAGGAGGTGAAAGCGCTAATTGAACAAAATAAATAAGTGGAAGTGTACCAAGTATTTTAAAAATAACAACTTATATGAAAAAATAAGTTATTACATCATTACAATGGAATTCCATCAAGAATTGTCAATAAATAATTTAAATCAAAATTAAAAAAAATTAAAAAAACTATATTGCTCGGTTTTTTTAAATTAAATGTTAGTTTATAATGTTTTGCTTTCTTTTAAAAAGCAGTCTAGCAAGGAATATTCAGTAATAAAAATTGTATTAAAGTTGTTTCGTGTCATCGCAATAGAAAAAAAAATCTATGTGTATAACAGAACCAATGAATGTTTTTTTTTGGATATTTATTTTTATTTCCTAATCAAACAAAATACTTTATTTTCTTACTACCTGCCTCACTTATAAACCCCTGTATCGATGCAGTATCCACCCTTTTTTTCAGTCACTATATTAAAAATGAAATCTTCCACTAACGGCTCCAATAGGCTCCCTGAGATTATGCAGTGGTTTTATTTTGCAATATTCCAAAAGCCTTTTATCAAACAACCGTCATCGTTTCACTATGCTTTTTCCTTATAATATTAGGCGGCCATTGTTTTTTATTATTGTTTGGGAATAATACAGTTTAATGTTCAGAGTTAAAATAATAACTATTGTTAACTCAAAACTATTATATGAACAAAAGAAATATAATAAATAATTAAAAAGTAATTTCGTATTTTAACCACATCCGTCAGGGTACTTATATCATATTACAAACATAATTTGCAGATGTCACAAGACAGGTGCATTTTACACAAAGCGAGTAAATGGTTAAAATAAATTGCTTTTGTTAGTTTGAATAGAATTTTTAAATTAATATGGAAACCTCAAGTAAATAAGAATGTCAGTGCATCAACTGAACCGCCATTGAAAATAAAGAGCTTTCTAATACAGGGTATTCATTAAACCCTGTCTCATCCGAAACCACGATGATCAGTTTGAGTAAGAAGACATATTGGAACATTAAAATAAATTTTTAAAACGATTTTTTTTTAAAAATTAAAATATCAATAAAAGCAAATAGTTCCTAACTTCTGCAGGGGAGAAACGAGGAGGGGAAGGGAGGAGACTGATACACTGCCGACCGCGCGGCCACGCCCCCCTCGCTTCTCCCTTGCAGAAGTAGGCAACCATTTGTTTTTTAAATATTTTATTTTTAAAAAAATCTTTGTTCTAAATATACAAAATGATAAATCAAACCGCTTATACACGCGTTTGTGTAATATTTATGTAAAAAAGTGAATTTGAACAGGAATGTTGCGTCTCATAAAACGAAATAATACGGACCAAAATGACACCAAGTCATTGGAACAAAAGGCATAATAGTACTACACACGTGCGTTTCCAGAAACTATCTACCAGCCAGCGAGCCACATGGCGACGATATCTACCTACTGTCTACAAAAGCTTCTCTTCGGACATCTATCTCCCTTTGTTAACCATGGAGTTGAAACAGTGTTTGATTTATTTAGTTTTTTATGGCTTACTTCTTGGCATGAACACTTGACCAATTTACTACTATACTCTATTTTTATAAATTTATTGATATTGTTTTAATTTTGCTGGAATTCCTCTCATCCATGCGCTTTGTAGCTGCACGATGATTGGTTATCTAGCTTTAATATATCAACTTTAAAATACCTAAATTTTGTAAACGGGGTCTAGAATTCCAATCGTCTATGCGCTTAGTAGCTGCAAGGCGTGTTGTAATCTTACTCTTTTTTATTATTCATATTATTTTATTTTTTTTATACACTAAATTTATTAGTCAATTTTTAAAATGTGTAAATGGGAGCTAAATTTCTAACTGTCTATGCGCTCTGTAGCTGCAAGACGTCCTGTAATCTAGCTCTTTTATTTTTTTATTATTATCCAACTATATATATATATATATATATATATATATATACTGATCATCGTGGCTTCGGATGTGACAGACTTTAAAGGACACTCTGTATATCCGTGTTTTGCGTGAATTAATTCCACAGAAAAGTCAACAGAAGCTATCTTCAATTACCTATAAGGTAAAATCATTTTTTAGGCAAAATTGTAAATATTTGTTTAAAACATTTAAGTATCTTCACCAGTAACATGGAAATGAGTTGTTAATTAAGTTTTATGTATGAAAATTTGAATATATATGTACATAAAATTATTTTTTTAAAAACATTTTTTATTTCAGGTTACCGTCAAAGATATTTTAAATTTTCATACAAACATACACATTTTCGTACATAAATATCGATTTTACTTTGTGCCATCTCGATATGTACCGATGAAGATAGCGTTTGTAATAGCGACCCAGCTCATACACAGCAACTCTTTAATGACAGATACACTCTGATTAAAATACATATCAAAAATAAAACCTGCCACGTAAAATATTGCAGTGTAAAACCATATTTTAAACCAATATTCCATGTCGACCTTGCCAGAAATCTAATCCGGAACCACTGATCATGCTCAGTGTTTTTTTTTCTTTTTTTTTTAACTTGTTATATTAGAAATCAAACACTGATTTGAGTCTACTGAACATTTTATTTTATTTTAACAAATATAAAAAATATAAAAACAAAAATTTCGTGACAATTGTTTCGCCTTGTTGGGACATTTTCAAACGAATGTGAAGATTAGGTGGATTAAATGTCCTTTTATAGTTAAATAATTCAAGGTACTTAAGTATAAAATAAAAATAATCTTATGAACTATAGCATGTACATTAATCATAATTGAGGGAAAAACCAATGGTTAAGGGCGAGGCTAAGTGTTTAATAGGTAATGGGGAATTTAGGTATTTATATTTGAATTTCGGGAAAATATAACAAAGTAAGTATTTATTGACGTACATGTATGTATTGTGAGATAAGTAATGAAGATTTATAGTTTAGAAAAAAACAGTTTAGAATAATTTAGAATTATATAACTATATAAGGACATTCAATCCATCTAATCTTCACATTCGTTTAAAAATGCCCTAACAAGGCGAAACAATTGTCACAAAATTTTTGTTTATAGATTTGTAAAAATAAAATAAAGTGTTCAGTAGACTCAAATCAGTGTTTGATTTCTAATAGTATAAGTTTGAATATGGAGTTCTACAAAATAAACACTAAATCAATCAAAACATACATTTATCATTAATTAAAAAATGTTATTTAAAAGAAAGTACTAATACAACGAAAAAAAAATGTATCTGTTTTGATCAACTTTTTATTATTTATCTCGTTATTGTACTTAATCCAATATGTCTGAAGGATAATTATAAATATGTAGAAAGGTTAGTTTCTTAATTTTAAAATAAATAAATACCAATTTATTATAAAAAAGTTCGGTGCTACGGGAAATTGGAAATAGAAAAGGTTTTTTTACACTTGGTACCATTAGAGCGTTTGATTGTAGAAGGAAGTTTTTTTAAAATGCATAATTTAAAAAAAAAAAATGAACTACTTTAAAAGGCGTCACAAATTCATCTAAATCAATCAATTATATAATCTCACCAATCAGGACAACTCACCAAAGAGAACTTGTGACGTCAAGCGTGGAGTAATTAAAAAAATGCAACATTTTAACAAATCGTAGCGATGATAATACGATACAGAAATTATTTTTTTCTTGATAGATGCCACAGAGTTGAAATAATCGTCCAGGATTCTGGTTTCATTTCGCACTCTGGACTGCATGCGTCAAGAAAAGGGCATTCACAAGTCCTCAACATTTGGTCTTGCATATTCCCCCTTCCTTTAGTCATCGTTCGTCTCTCTCGAAATACCTGTCTTTCTGATAGAAGTAGAATACTCTCACACCGTTACCCCGAGATAGCGTGGTCCGAACGTATCAATTTTCTGAACAAATGAAGTGCGAATGACGCTTTGCAAATTGATCGAATGAAGTCGGTATCATAAGTACAAAGCTTTCTAATAGTGCTAAAGTTATGTATAATACTGTGGAGCTGATCCGATACATTTCACAAAGATAATACGAGAATGCTTGTGAAAGGACTTCACACCTTTATACAACCAAATAAACTACTTATATTACGTTTACGTCTTCCCGTTGCTCTTGGTTGTAGGGTGACCACAAAAAAAACGAAAAGAGAACAAACTTTTTTATATTTTTTTATTAACTATTTTTCAAAACTCTTATATAATAAATAATATAAGATATTTTTACTTTGTATTTTACTTTTTTTAAATGTTTTTTGCTACACATATACTCGTTCTTTTTAATGTATTTTTTTTTGTCATTTACTATGTTGATACTGATACTGAAATGTTGATAAATCCACCTGGTCCATGAAGAAGTATAGAAATTGAAAAAATAATATTTTCAGGCGTTGCCTAGTATATAGGTGAAATAATTCAATTAGATGAATCTCACCCGCATAAAAAAAGGTTTCAGCTCTTTAACTTCACAAATATCAACAGTTAAAAGAATTGAAGGAATATAGATGTTCAAATATGGGCAGAATGGTGAATGTTACACAGTGTGTAAAGTGGCCACTTAAACCAGCCATTGACAAGTCATAAGCCCTGTAGATGCCTAGACTTCTATATTACCTTCTCTTAAATGTTCTTCATATCTGTTGTAATATGTTAATATAAACAGCTCCCCAGGGAGTTGAATCCAGTCATTGTCTACAAAAAATTTGACGAACTCAAAATATTGTTGAAGTGGGATTATTCAAAATATTGTGAAGCAGTGATAGAATGTGAATGTTTCTTCTTTGCCTAATACTGAGCCAGTGTAGCGTGCAATATTCGGTTATGTGGTCGAATTTGCGAAGATCAAAGATTCTGCAATCGTTTCAACTATCAAGTAATTCAGAGTTAGCATCTGGATAACATACACCCGCATAGTCAAGGAGTGAAAGAAGTAAGCTCTGGACTAATGTTTGCTTAACAATAATTGGCAAGAAATTTTGTAATCTTTTAAGTGAGCGCAAACTGCTATAAAGTTTACGACTAACTTCGTTAACCTGATCGTGCCTCCTGATCGTATAATTTGATGAACATAATATGATAATAAATAAATAAACAAATAAAGATAAAATTTAGTCATGTAATGTCTCGTTTTTTAAGTGCAGCTATAGTGTGCTTTTTCTGGTTGATTTTAAATTTGTATCCATTGTAATTGTAAGTGGTAAGGTATCATTGTTGTGTTTAAGTTCATTGTTTGGTATTTTTGACTATCCTACGTTTTTTTTTGCTTTTTGAATAGCGTAGTGTTGTTGATGTCTAGTATTATATTTGAGTTTGTCAGTATTTTTTGTTAATGTTATGTCAGCGTCTTGTATGTTTGTAAGTGTAATTTTGGGAACAATTTTTACCATCTCAATTCTTGTCAAGTTTTTATGACAAACTGGAGTCATTTTTGTCGTACTGTTGAGTTCAATTTTTTGCATACAAGCTTTGAAATGTATATATACGCAATCAAACGTATTATTAAGCAATAAAAATCAAACCACTCAGAGGCTCTATTATAAAATCATTGTTTAACTAGATTAGAACAGAGACATGCACTTTTTTTATTATCAATAAAAATCAATAAAATATATCCATATCAAACAGAAATGAATATTAACACACTTTTTTGCTTTATCATTCGTATTCGACTTTTGACTTTTGACTTTTAAGTTCATCGGGCAGTTAATTAAATTGGGAATGGCCAATATAATATGCTTGTTTATATATAATTCATATTTACGAAAAAAATCATATGCGCGGAAAAATTAGTACAAATAAATAGACTACAAATAAATACTTGTATTTTTTTATGAAATCAGAAATGCTTCGAGTATGTCCAATTATTTGTAAACAAGCTGGATCACTATTAAGTTATTAAGATCTGCATGTATTACTTCAGAAAAGAAAAACATTTATTAAAAGGTAATTTGGATGTCTACGCATTTACAGGACTTATGACTTGTCATTGGCTAGTTTAAATAACCACATTATACACTGTGTAACATTCACCATTCCGCCTATGGTAAAACATCCACATTTCTGCAACTTTTGTGAACTAATATAGCTGAAACCTTTTCAATTTTGCTTCTTCTTAGGACTTTTTTTTAGATTTCAATTTATTGCAACTGAGAAGGATATCATTTTTGAGGATAGGATACGAGTGTCTAGGCATAGGCATAACGGTGAATGTAACACAATGTGTAAAATAGCCACTTAAACGTGTCAATGATGGGTCATAAGCCCTGTAAATGCCTAGATTTCCATATTTCTCCTCAAAAATATTTTTTCTCTTTGTTGCAATAAATTAAGATTTTATTAAATATTAATGTCTTATGGTCACCTTATTATTTGTAGGGTGCAACTCCGTGATATCATTTCCTCGCGAAGAATTTATTAATTATTATGGCGTGTCTTATCCTGCAGTTCAATAGACGTGAAGGAAATGTTTAAAATCAATCAATTTCTGTTATTTACCTCCGCTGATCTGGAAATTGAATTTCACACCTTGCCTATTCATTTCACCTAAGGTTTCCGTTAGTGCCTACTGAGGTAATAAAGGTAGATTCTTACGTATAATTTGCTTATTCAGACTAAGCACAAAGCAGTTAGTTTTAGTTGCGTACTAGAGAAAAAAATATTAAACCTCTTTTTTTTCGTCATCCGATCACAGGTTTCAAAAAACCCTTTCTTATCGACATTATTTTTCCCCTCTCCTCCCGCATTCATAATAATTAGTGTGAAATCTGTAATTGGTCTTACTTTTTTTAATTGTTCTTTTGTTCTTTGTTTTATATAAAGACTGTATAATTTCATTAATAAATAAATAAATAAATAATTAAAAGATTTAAAAAACATACATGTTTGATTTATTTTTATTATTAATCATAGCGTCAACTTTGCCGCAAAATATAACTTCTTAGTATAATTTTTAATATTTCAAATAATAAAATAATAATTTAATTAATTTATTTAATGATATTTTTTTTTTTTTTTAATTTTTTTTTGTTGTATTTTTTATAAAATACTAGAGTAAAATTTTTTTTCGTTGTTATTAGTACCATTAAAAATGTTTTTAAATTCCTAAGAAAACGATTCGATTCATTTGCCACGCTCCTTATCCGTTCATTAAGAAATGTCTATGCTTCGATATTCCCTTCTCAAAAAGTTTTCCCCTCTCTGTTGCAACAAACTTAGATCTAAATAACTCTCCAGAGAGAAAATCTATCCGTCTGCATACATTTGGACATGCATTGTTAAAAGATAAATAAATTCTGTATGTTTTTCAATCGGATACTAATCTCGTAAAACAATTTTACATATTGTTGTATCATGTAATCTCTTCATAGCATTACTTTAATAATTTAACTTTAATAATCTAGAAGTTTATAAATCAATAAATTGTTTTCACAATATGTATGCTCGCCTTAAAAAAAATTCTTCAAAACATTTATAAATACCTAAATTTAATATAATTAAGCAACTACCTTGTTTTACACTTTGGTTTTTCCAAAAAAATGTTTTCAGGCGTTGCCTAGTAGGTGAATTGGTTCAGCCAGGTGAATCTCGCCCACAATCATCATGATCAGAAGGTTTCAGCTCTTTTTTTTCTTTTTTAAAAATATTTTATTCGTACGAAATATTCCCAATCAGCAAAAGTGCTGGTATGAGGGGATATTATATATAATAACAGAATAGTTTAAATGAAAAGTCGATAAAATAACATCACAGATCACCCGTCACACGGGCTGTAAGAACTGTTTTGTTTAGGTGATTTTTAAGTACGTTTATGTTTTGTATATTTTTTAGGTCATTAGAAAGTGAATTGTAAAAATGTATTTAAAATTTAAAAACTGTTTCTTTTTCTGTGGGTCCTAAGTTCTTCGCATGTTAAATTGCATGTTTATTTATTTTATGTAGGTTGTAGTTAAAATTAAATTTAATATTTGTCTTTATTTTATTCTTTTTCGTGTTAAATATCATTTTTATTTTTTCTGTGTACAATAATTCCTCTAGAGCATTTTTGTTATTCTTTATAAATCTGTGGTTCTGGAATGTTTATTCAAATTAAATGTTACTTTAAGTGCTTTATTCATTGTTCTTTGTATTGATTCTAGCATTTGTTTACTTCATTGCGACCATGTTATTAATCCATATACAAAGTGTGGAAGTATAAAAGCATTGTGTATCATTGAATTTGTACTTTATCAAAGACTTCTGTTCTTCTGATCATTCCAATAACTAGATAAATTTTAAGATATTTAATTGCAGAAAAATCCACTTTTTGAAATATAAACCTTGTATATTATAAGCAAGGTAAATAATAAAGCAACTCCTTTATAATTTTTTTTTTTTAAAATCCAACAACTAGACCCAGTTTTTTTATAACTATTTTAATATGTTTTGTCCACGTTAAATTTTCATCCACTTCCAAACCCAAGTACTTTACATTTTCTGTTTGTTTAATTTGCTCATCTTTAATTATTAGGTTAAGTTTTATGGGGCGTTTGTTTTTTTGTTTTATTATCATATATTGAGTCTTATTTGTATTTATTGCTAATGAGTTATTATCTAACCAGCACATTACTTTATTCAGATCCTCATTGATGTTATTTTGCAGTTGGGTTTCATTATCACCACTATATATCAATCGAGTATCATCTGCATATTCAAAATACCTCCCTGACACATTTTACTTCACAGAAGTCAACAGTTGGAAGAGTTGAGGAAATATGGATATTTAAACTCTCTCTCTTCTTTAATCTCTCCCCCTTTCCTCTTTTCTCTTTACTCTTTTTCCCATTGAGTAATCTAATTAAAGGTAAATTATATACAAAATCAATTATTTCTATTTTTGTATATGTTTGGTAATTTTATTTATATTTTCTATTTAATATGCTTTGCAGCTCGAATTATAAAAATAACACTTTTATTTTGTTAGTTGATTGGAAGAAATTGCCATTTGAAAATAAGCCTGCCAATGTACAATTAACATAATATACAAAAAGGAAAATAAAAAAAATAATAATATACATGGGCAGAAAGGTGAATGTTCAGTGTGAAAAGTGGCCACTTAAACCAGCCAATGACAGGTCATAAGCCTTGTAAATACCTAGACTTCCTTATTTCCTTTCAAAAATGTTTTCTCTCTCTGGTGCAACACATTTATATATGCTTTATTAAGTTCGTTCGTAACATCTTAAGAACTAATTATAATTTTCTCATTTTTATGGACAAAAAAATTGTTTACTAATATTAGCACTTATTTTTTTTTATATCTATCGTATTCTTCCAGTAGCTGTTATTTCAATTTAAAATAAAATGTGCATACTCACACACAGACCATGCCTTTGTGGAATTATTTTTTGTGTTGATGTAATAGTTTTTTTCGTATTTGTAACTTATACCTATTGTAAAATGCAAAGAAAAAAAAAAATGTTTTATCAAAGTTTCGCAAGTACATATTTTTTCAAATTAATTTGAAATATTTTAATGTATTCTATTTATTCAGGTAACTCATTGTACGGCTTTCATCCCTTATTTAATATATTTTATGACTGTTTTTCTACTCATTGGTAATCTTATATTCTAACAAATGACTCCCTGGGGAGGATATTCAGCCTATCTACTAGCATTTTGGCAAACTCAAAATATTGTAAATTATTGTTGCTTAAAAATAAATTATAGTACGATAATATCCCTTCCATTAAAATATCGATTAAAGCATATTGTACATCCCTACTGTGCATATTCATATTGGAATGTAGTTTAGTAACGCGGTAGCTTCCAATGATATAAATCTTTAGTAATATGGACCATTACTTCCCACATCACGATGCACTTTGACAAATAATCTCATAAATATTCCGCGGTGTAAACTATACGAGTAATTTACGACATTATTGTAAGTAGAGAGAAATATAATTTAAATGTTTAATTGCTTCTTCTTAGTTGAGACGTTAGGGATGATTTATGTACCTCAAGTACAGAAATTCTTGGTTTGATTCTCAATGAGATCACAATAATCAAAGAAAAGGTTTTATTTAAGAAAACGAATGTTATAGTATTTAGGTTATAACTTTAATTTTACATAAAATTTTAAAAATTAATTTTTATTTTTACATTTAGTTGTATGATAAACATAGTCTAATACAATATTTCAAGTAGCGAATGCCGAGTCAGAATCAACGATGTTGTCACAAATTGATTTAAGGTCACCACCGGAGTTCGTCAAGGTTGCGTCTTTGCACCGTTCCTTTTTATAATTCTCATGAACATCATCCTAAGGAAGTCAATTCCACTAAATCGAGGAATATCCATCTCCTCCTTCCATAAACTCTGCGACCTAGAGTATACCGAAGATGCGGTTATAATTGCCTGTTTTCAGATCCGTACATTGCGAAAACGACTTCTTTTAAAACTTTAATGATTGATAAATGAATATTTTTTTTTCTTAAAAATCTTTTTTCTTTAAAATATTTGCATTTTTTTTTAGAATTTACATTTACTGCTTTCATTGCCACGCCCCTATCACCGCCAGTGCAACCTCAGTATGAATAGTCCATTTGTTTGTCACCCTCCATCTAATTTTACCAATTCTGACGGTGGCGGCGGGAGAAACTAGTCTGATCGGGAGAACTAGAACCGTCACCACTTCTCCGCCGGCCAAATAATTCAAACTTATTAAACCTAATAGAATATCATTGTTCATAAATTCGGACTATTCCTAGCATTACCGTATTCAAGACGAAAACCTAGCATCAACCTATTTAAAACCTCGCATCATCATCAATCTATCAACCAACGTGTCTACCAACTTTATTGACCCCATGCAATATGAAAACCATATTCGGTACAAGGACAATTTTAGGACAACGTCTTTAATAACACACACGGCGGCGAAGAAGTTGCCCAGACCGACCCCCGACCAAAACACACCTCCCCGCCTAACTCGTTAATGTATTAGTGTATAAGTAGATTTTTTTTTTCTTTTTACGGAAATAGACAATACATAACTTGTGAAATACTTCGGTGGAAAACCATCTTTAAAATCAAATGTTTCATGTCAATCTACCAGGGAATCAAACCCGTGACCTCAAACATGGTAGGTAAACGCGTCAACCACTTACTACACTGCAGACGTTTCCCCGTTCGATTTCTTTTTTCAGGATTTTTACTTGAGAACAGCCATCGATTCGAAACATACGTCTAGGATTCTGGTTCTTTTTTACACATATAACTGTATTCTCTATGCGCCTGGACACAGACAATATCTCACATAGGTTATCTATCTATTGAATCCTAAAATTATACATTTATTACTGAATCTTTGTCACAGTTCGCAATATTGCGCAGTTTTTTAAAAATCCTTATGGTAAAACAATCAATTACACCTATTTAAGAACATGTTTCAATCATTCACACACTTCCCGGGAACAGTCGTGGCGGATACTTTAGCAGCTGTCCAATGGCCACATTATCTTCTATCTACAGTCGACACGTGATCGGTTTATGAATCCACCTTAACGCCACAGTCTGCCATAAAAGGTATCAATGTCAATTTAACAAGTTTAATACCGCTTTACTGATCATGTCATAATATGGAAAGAAAGTAAAAATGTACGACGCGGGTTTGTAAAAGATCACATACAGAGTGATCTCATTTAAGAACATACCTAGAGATGACTGCAGATCGGAGAACATACATATATAAATTGTAAATAGCAAAAATAGTAAAAAATTACGGTTATTTATAAATCGGTAAAGAAAAATGTATTATTGAATTCATATTTTTTGGGTAAATAGAGTTAGTTAAAGCTATAACCAAAAATATGTAAATTTTACTAACCGGATTACTTATAAAACGTATGTACCTACGTATTTTCATTTAATCTTCAAATGTTCTAAAAAATGACTAGATCCATAAATTCTTAATACTTATTCTAAATCGATAAATCTGGATATAACTATTCACGATCGCACCGCAAAGCGTAGTTTTACGAAAACATATTTATCTTTATATATATAGTTCTTCTGTGCGTGTTTATGTCATTGAACTCACCCTAAATGGCTGAACCTATTTTAATAAAAATTTTCGGGTGTGTTCGAGTTGGTTTATATGCACGATAGGGTCTTTTCATGTTTTTATTATTATCATTTTTGTTTTTAAATAAGCAAGATGAAAACGGTTTTAATATTTTTTTCGTAGCCGGATAAATTTTCTAGCACGGTTTAAAATACGCATATTTTGAAATACCCGAAAACGAGACGTTTGGCACGCTGTAGGACAAACGGCACGTATGACGTTTTGGCGTTAAACTTGTACGCAATTTTTATTAGAAGCGCAGTCGGCAATCATAACGCGTGACGTCATATTTCGGCCGTTTTGGATGTGCTCATTTTTAAACCCGAAAGTTACAAATAAAAACCTGTTTTGAATACATTGATAGTTATATCATTAGAATCGTAAAAATCAGCTCTAAATATGTTTTATATTTTTAACGTTATTACCGACTTTATAAAATACCCTATTGGACACGGTAAGTGGAATGGAAAAGATTGAAATGTAAAACTCAATGTCACACACCAGCTTATAGCAGACAAGCTAACGTTCGGGCTGGCCGTCTTTCGGGGCCGCTAGCATATTATATATTTTGTAAATTACCAACATTGTGGTAGAACATAATATAGCTATTTATTTAAAACAATATATTTTTTTTTTTTAATTCGAATACTACTTTAGTAAGTTTATATTACATACTTAATTGATTCATATTTTTGTCATTCATCTTATCATACATTTTGATTTCTTTATGCATTAAAAATTTTAGAAATTCTGTAGTAAACATTTTATGTATATAAAGTCATACCTTCAGAGTTTCAAGCATCTTTTTTTATATTTTTTTATGTCTGTTTCACAAACATTTGGGTCTTTAATTATGATCACGCTGTGTTATTCTCTGCAGTGTGTGATGTCCGAACGAGGCCTGCTACTTTCAAGGTATTCTCCCATTTATGGGACACAAAAATCTAAGGCCACGAAACGTTTGTTTGTTAAAAGCTACATGGATCGATTTATTACAGGTTATCCGCTCGTTTGAACACTGTCACTTTCCCATAGCTTTACAATATATCTTACATCTTCAGGATACATTACGATATGAAGATAATATATGAATCATGTTGCATAAGATATTTTTCGAGGTAAGTACCAGTGAATATATTTAGTATTGATCTGTCGTGTCCGCATGTGAATTTGATAAACCCAAAAATGATATTGATAAATGTTTTCAACAATTATTTATTAAAAAGCACCTCTTCAAGAAGAGAATATTGAATTTATAGTTTTCGTGAAACAATTGATACAGAAATCTAAAGTCAAAAACTCAAATGGCTGTACAAAAAATATTTTCACAATTTCTGCAACTTATGTTATTTATGTAGCTTAGCACATTTTTACATCATCATCGTTCCTTTTCCGCACCTAATGGTGCATAGGGCACTGTATTGGTACACCGATCGCAGCGTATCTTGATGATTTTTGATACACGAAGGTAAGATGATCAGTATTACGCTTCAGGCACCAGTCCAGGGACTATGAAATATTCTAGTGTGAAAACACCCTTTAAAATAAATATTTCATATCAAACATACTGGGAATCAAACCCGGGACCTTTTGTGTCGTAGGTAAACGCGCTGACCATTACATCACGAGGCCGACATTTTAACACTTTATTTTTAAAAAGTATTTTAAATATATTTTTTTTAAATCAATATTTTGCCAATACGAAAACACATCTCTCTTTAAGGTCCAGTGACCTTTCATAAGGTAAATCAAACATCTTTTGTTTGTGCGTCTTTCAGTGTTTTTGCTTTATTTTATTATAACTGTTATTAAATCTTTTCTTTGATAAAGTATTTTCATTATTTACAGTCACAAACAAGGCTCGTAACATGATTTTTTTACACACTCTCTAACATTATACATATATTATGCACATATCTAAAAACATTAAAAATCATCATCTATCTGTTAAAATTTTTAATCACCAAAACCTATGGAGGGTTACCCTAAATCACTTAGGTTTGCAAATGAGGTAACCCAGGTTGTCACAGTAGGTCGCACATGTTGGCATAACAGGTCACATAGATTGGCACGTTAGGTAACTTAGGGTTGCACATTAGGTCACCGGGTTAGCACATTAGCTAACTTAGATTGACACATGAGGTCACATAATCCCGAAATCGAAGCTAAGTAAGGTTAGCAAATCGTTTGGGGGGCACTGCGTACGCTTCTACAATAGAATACCCGACAATGTCCTAATTATTACGGACAATAAATTCAAAATTTTCATAAAAAGCGTACTTCAAAAAAAGGCCTATTATGGGCTTAATTAGTACATGGAAGATAGCAGTATTTGGAACTAATAGTATTATTTTACATGTGTTAGTTTATTTTATTATTTTTAGAATGTTTAGTTATTTATTGAAAACTGACTATCTATTTGTGTTGTTTTGTTTATTTATTTATATATTGACTTTTAAAAGGCGTATAAATAATACCCATATTGAAGAAAATAATAAAAACTATAGATTTCATCATAAGGTCATCTAGGTTAACACTTCAGGTCGCGTAAGTTACCTCCAATTTTTATTTTTAATAGCTTCCGGATTGTTGTTCGAAATGTTAAATTAAACAACCTTCTCTGTTAAACAAAATATCATAATTCTTTATTTACTTTTTTAATTTTATTGATGTTCATAATACTGAAAAAAAATCAAAGAATACGAGACTAAAAGAAAAGAAAAATATAAGTAATAAGTTTTTAAAATTTTTCTTTTGACATATCAGTACCTGTGGGATGTTTTTTGAAATGATTTCTTAAATGTCCAATATGACCTCAAATACGCAAGGGGCGTGTGTAAACAAATCATTTAAAGAAAATTCAAATATATTTTATTGAAATACAGCTTTTGATCTAGACCAAGGGCGACTATAGGTTTTATAAGGTTAAATGGTCGAAATTTACTAACGGTAATAACGTAATAACAATTATGTACTTGTTGCAAACAAACTCTCACCATTTTTAAACAAAAAGGAATATTTTGGTTTTTATTATTTACTAAAATAATTCATTTTCTGACCGGTTTTCTTAAAGTAGTAAATAATTTGTTTATTTTCTAAAAACGTACTTTTTTAACAATGTTTGATTATGTCCAAATGCTTGCAGACTGGCTGGATTTCCTCCCTAGGGAGTTAATATTTAAATTTATTTCAACAGAGAGGGAAAAAAATTTGAGAAGGGACTTCACAAAAGTCAACAGATGGAAGAGTTGAGGAAATGTGGATGTTCAAACATGGCCAGAATGGTGAATGTTACACAGTGTATAAAGTGGCCACTTAAACCAGCCAATGACAGGTTATAAGCCCTGTAAATGCCTAGACTTCCATATTCCCTTCTCAAAAATTTTTCCCTCTCTGTTGAAATAAATTTACAATTCTTTTTAGTGGAAATACAATACTACTTTATTATGTATTTTTTTAGTGTTACGTTTTTGAAATATGGACATTTAAGACAAAAAAGGCGTATTTTGTCTAATAATTATAATAGGAGTTGAACGTACTTGTAAGAAAAATATGAATTTAAAATTAAAAAATATGATAGTCATGCAATGATTATGTCACCGATAAATGTAGGTTTGTCTTGTGTTATTTTTACATCAGAACATATTGCAACAAGATGCAGGTGTTAATCAATGCATAGATTTAAAATAACACTAGAATAATAAATGGATTTTCCTTCAATATGGTTAAATGTAGTTTCAGATCAGAAATTTTATTTAAAATGTCATAAATGAGTTTAAATTTTTGTATTTATATGATCTATTATATAAATAAAACACAAGTGATACTTTAATCCACAAATTTGGAATATCCAGTGACCGGTTTTGTTTTTCAGAAATCATTATTTACAAAACCACACTCACGAAGGATGGGTATCACTCGTGTTTTATTTATATAATAAATTACAATGAACTTCCATCAAGAATTTTCACTTACAAACTTAAATGTTTTATTTATATGATCATTATAATATTTACAATCAATTATATTATGGGCGTGGCTGATGCTATGACCGTTTTCGCGGGAATTTAAAATCATAAATTAAAAAATATTTTTAACGTAGTAAAAACATATATTTTTTAATAAACAGTATTTCATAGGCTCTTATTACTTTACAATTTGAATAAAAAAGTGATAAATCCTTGTTAAGTAAATAACAGCATTTATTGATACTATTATTGGCCGATTACTTTTCTTTCCCATTCTTTCCTTGAACCATCCTTATGGTACCTACCTTACAACAAAATAGAAGAAACTGGAAATTAGAAGATTTGGGTTTGAAATAAAACAAAATAACATTTTGACACTTCACATACAATTGCAAACATCGTTACATTTCATAGTGCATTTCATCATCCAGTGTCTGAAATTGAAAAACACTCACATCGTATCAAAGGTAGGTGTCCATTCAATGTTCCTATCCTTTCTTCAAATATCACAAAACTGAATAAAATTAGTTTTTCCATTACAGTCCGCCTTTTCGTTAACAATTCCTATTACAGGTCATTAGCTCTATAAACGTCTTGACTTTCATAATTCCGTTTCAAAAATATTCTTCATTTTAGTTGTAATCGATTTCAATATAATTTATCCTTCTTCGTCATTGGAGGAAAAGGGAAACAGGAAGAATTCCTTACTTTCAGATTCACATGATCACAAGAGATATCGTTCCTTGTATTACATAAATCATTTTTACATACATATATCTACTACACGCACATATAATATTTTAGTAACAAAAAAGGTTTGTTTTAATCATATTACTATTTCTTTTAAATAAAAAATACATTTTATCTTTATCAAACAATAATTCGCACTTTTTATTAAAAGAAAAAATAATATTTACGTTCTAATGATTTACGCAAATATTTTGATTTGGGAGACATTTTCAACGAGCTGTTAATAAATCATTATCTGTATTCTTCAAGAAAGAACTGAAAGGCTTCAGAATGGGAGCAAAAATGGGTGATTTAAATGTCAATTGTCTTTTGTATGCTGTTGATGCCGTGCTGCTCGCTAACAACAAAGAGGAACTGCAATTTTTGGTAACAAAGGTCTACGATGTATGCAAGGGAAGCGATTTGCTGATGAATGTCGATAAATTCTTTTATGATGTAAAGCATCACACTCATATATAATATGTATAGGTGTTTCCTCATCTGCACTGTAGAACCTACATCTAGAAGTTTCGGAAAGGTTCATTCTAGCAAGGTATTTGTTCAATCTGCAGTGCCCTGGGCGGGCTCTAGTAATAACCCTCACTTGATTTCGGCTGACCTTTATCAGGTCAAAAGCAAAACTTTGCTAGAGCAAAACCTTCCTTACCAGAGACAACTTACCTGCTACTAATATTTAAATAAAATTAATGCACAATTCCATTTTTGCACAATTATTAGTTGTTATATCCTGACTTGCTAGAAAGTTCTGTGTTAAGTCGGGACTCTTTTATACTAAACCAATATTTAGACTACTGTACCGGTGTAGAGGCGTGGACTCTTAAAGTTAATATTATAAACCACCTTGAAGCATTTGAAATGTGGATCCACCGTAGAATATTAAGAATATATTGGACTGATATGATAATCGACAATAAAGTATTTCGTAGAGCCAATACGAATAGAGACGTATTCACCACCGTCAAGCTCCAAAAGATATCATAGTTTACCCATGTGTAGAAAGGTGATAAATATGTCATACTTCAGCTCGTTAAGAAACGGAAGCTGGAGAGACGTAGAAGGGTCAGCAAAAAACGGCTTTCCTGGCTTTGAAACATCCGTGTATGGACCAGGATTAGAACTGTGAAAGAGCTGTTTCGCACTGCTCAGGATAAGGAAGCTTTCTCCCGAGTGGGCATCAATGTCGGAGGGACCCAACATGACAAGTGATGAAGAAGAATACTTAGAAAGACATATTAATATTAGGACACACTAAATACATAATAAAAATTAATACATATCGAAAATATAATACATATAAGTTATTTAATAGTACACAGTGTAGCCAAATTCAGTTCCTGTATCTAAAATTTGTAATTTAATTATTTTATAACTGAATTTAATCATTAATTTTCCTTATACAAATTAAAATAAAATGATAATCAAAAACAAAAAAAACCGTCAAGCCGTTTCTCCGTAAGGATAGGCAGAGGAAATAACGCCATTTCACTCTGTATTTGCGTACATTCCTCGCTTCCTTTACATTCATACGTCTTCTCATGCAGCACGCCGATTATTGCGACTTTTGACATATCCGACTTCAAGTATTTGTTGGATTTGGTAAAGCCATGTCTTTCTCGGTCTTCCTCTCCTCTTTTGCACGTCATCAAAATGAATCTATGTATAACAATTCTACGCGAACTCGGCAATAAATAGATCCATTTTATTATGTTATATTATTACCTGTGTTCACTCGTGTGTTTTCAGTTGGGTTGTTCAAGTGCTGCTTATTGTGAATAAATAGACCGCCCTTGTTTACATTCTTCAATAAACTTGTATGTTTGCCCGTCTGTAGTACAAACTTATTTCTTTTTCACATACACACTGACTATCGAGTCCATCTTTTATGTTAAGCATTTCTCCGAAACGTCAGATAATTATTTAATCGTGGGCACAACGAAAATACAGATGTTATTTGAAGCAACAATCATTGTTTCCGTTCTGAATTGCGTTGGTTGTTGAGGATATGGATATATTTTTAAAATATTGATAAGGTATCCAAAATAAAATTACACTGGATTAAATTCCGCATTTTAAATAATTTTTTACTATTCACAGTACTTTATTTAACATTTTTGTGACTTATACCCGTATGCAGTGACAAACCTTAATTTCAAATGCAGAGAATAACCTAAAGGTGAAGACAATAGAATGTACTTTCCTCACCTTAAGTTCTGTCTCTGCATACGGGTATTAAGTCTCAACTTTATGAGACTCAAGTTCTGCGTTGAGTTGAAACGAATAATTAACTAAAATAACATACCTCAACAAATCGTCGCCGTTCAGGCGAAAGTCGTCATTTTGAGAAATTGCAATTTGAATGTTTGGAGACGAAGTAAAAATACTTTTTATGTGTTTTGGAAGTTTTATGTACACAACATAATTCATTCGTGTATTTTTAATGAATAGAAGTGGTATTTTTTTCTTTTTGATCCATTTTTAAATATCTGGAAGGTTTTTAATGAGGCAAGGTGGCTAAAATTTGTTTGTTTATCTGGACTGGTAAAAATATTTCATTATAATTCCGATCAATTTGAAGCATTAGGTGAAGTACCTCAGGACTCTCATTTGAGATTAATTTTATTTTCCTTGTTTATTAATGATATGACAAGCATATTTCACGATGTTGAACTTCTCGTGTTTGCTGATGACATCAAGATATTTAAAACTATTTTAATTATTGATGATTGTTATGTTCTTCAAGCAAACCTAAATGAATAATTAAAATGGTGTTGTAACAAAGGATTGTACCTAAATCCATAACTTTTTGCAAGAAAAAACAATCTTAGTTATTTGAGTATAGTATATATAAACATGCTTTACAAAGGTATCTGAAATCAAGAATCTAGGTATTGTATTTGATCAAAAATTGACATTTACATCTAATATAATTATATAGAGTAATGAAATCGTTAGGATATAATTTAAGAACGGTCAAAGATTTGAAATTAGTATTATCTTGCAAGACTTTGAATGTATCACTTGTCAGAAGCATACTTGAATTAAGAAATATTCAAGTCTCTGGAGCCTATTTTACGGAGTTCATTCGTTTAGATTTAAGAAGTGTATGCAAAATGAGTTTTTATATTGATATATTAATTTTGTACATTTAATTTTGATGGGTTACATTGCTGGTTTTGTTTTGATGCATATTTTGTTCATTGTTTTTATTTATATTTTATGTATTGTTTTTATTAGTTTTATATTAATTAATGATTTTTTTTTAAATATTCAAATTTTTATTGTTACTTTTATTTAAATAAGTATTTTATTCATGTTATTTTATTATTAACTCGTACAATTTTTGCAATTTTATTTCAATTTTTACAACAATATAAATTTAATTTAATCATTTATTTTGCTCGTTTTATGTAAATATGTATTTAGTTAGTGTTTACATGTAATTGATGAAAAATAAGTAGTGTCTATTTTTATTTATTGTTTCAATATTTATGTGTATTATGTATTATTTTTTCATCGTTTGCATACCAAATTAATAAATAAAACTTGAGAGAGTGCAGATATTTTGTTTAGACTTTATCAGTTACAAGCTATCTATTCCTATTAATTTTTAAAACTATTACTTTTTCATGAATACGCTTGATTTGGAAAGATTATCCAGAAGACGGAAACTGAGTGATTCAATATTTCTTTTTAAGATAATAAATGGTATGTTGGACTCTCCTGACTTGCTAAATATGATTCGATTCCGAATACCTGTTAGGACTACTAGACAAAGGGTTCTATTTTATATAAAAATTACTGCAACAAATTATGCTATAATTTACCTATTCCAAGATTGCACAGTCTAGGGAACCAGATCAGTTGTATTGACATTTTTCGCATTAGCAAAATCAAGTTAAAATTGCTATTAAAAAAATAGTTTAGGATTCTGAAATACTTATACCAAATTGTAAAAAATAAAAAGAAATGTAGAAATAAATACATGTTAAATATATATATACGTAAAACTAGATTTTTTAAAGTATTTTTATTATTTTATTTTTGTACTTAATTTTTTAAAGGGTTTATTATCCCAGCGTCAAGTTGTTCGAGGAATTCGATAGATTAGATGTAAGGCAAATATATATATCTAGAATAATTATGTTTGTGAAAGCAAATTATTCTACCAAATCCCAAAAGGAACACTACTAGAAGTCAAACTAAAGGATGGGTCATGGGGTTCACCACAAACTCTGAATTCGAGCAAAGAAATTTCAAGTCTCGGGTCCCCAAAATATTGAATATGTTACCCGAACATTACAAAACCACTACTTGAATTCCATTAAATAAATTTGTAATAAAATGGTTACTGGATTTAGGTAGAGAAAAATCGGAAAAATGTATAAATAAATAAATGCACATATGAACAGTATTGTGTAAATGTATGACAACAACCCGGTTTATTAATTAATAAACCTGATATTCTCTATACTCCTAACATCAAAACTAATCATCGGAAATATTCAACCATCCCTCGTTAAATGTTTCGAAAGAAACATCAGTGCTGTGCAAGCTCCTGACGTCACTGCAACCTGTAAAGACAAGACAAGAACTAACCAACTTGGTTAAGAATAACGGAGAATAGATAAAAAAAAAATAAAAAATTAAATCGAATTCAATTTTTCCCTCTAAATTTTCTTTATTCGTCCCCTACCACACGAAGTCACTTTTCTTTACTTCCTTTCCCGCGGTCCCTTTGTTTTGTTCGTATTTCTTTTCTCTTCATTTTTATCAAGAATATGGTTTTAATTAGTTATTATTTTATTTTTTATATTGTTTTAACCGTCACTTTATTTGATTAAACGTAAATGAATACATGGAGAGAGGGCAGGTCCTACCATATACGTAGGCGGCCTCCGTGGCGTAGTGGTCAAGACGCTTGACTCACGCACGGAAGGTTCCGGGTTCGATTCCCAGTGAGAACACAAAAATTAAAATGGGATTTTTCTCAAGCCTGGGTGATGTAATTCACCACTGTAATTGTGCCTTCTGGCCTGTTGTGGTGCAAAAATAAATAAAATAAATAAAATAAATAAAATAAATAAAATAAATAAAATAAATAAAATAAATAAAATAAATAAAATAAATAAAATAAATAAAATAAATAAAATAAATAAAATAAATAAATAAAATAAATAAAATAAATAAAATAAATAAAATAAATAAAATAAATAAAATAAATAAAATAAATAAAATAAATAAAATAAATAAAATAAATAAAATAAATAAAATAAATAAAATAAATAAAATAAATAAAATAAATAAAATAAATAAAATAAATAAAATAAATAAAATAAATTTAAAAAAAATGAAATAAATGAAATAAATGAAATAAATGAAATAAATGAAATAAATACAGTAAATAAATAACATAAAATAGATCAAATAGATATAAAAAAAATTAAAATTTTCTTTCAATGTTATCAAGTAAAAGCATTACAATCTGTACTTCTGTTTATATTCTAAAGGAAAACCATTTTCGGCAGACGTTCACAAGTTTGAATTTTGTCTATAGGATGAGACCATTGCAGGAGACTGCTACGAGATATTTCACAGATGTATATACTATTAAGCGTCTTGTCCTGATGTTTTTTGAAATATTTGTTCATGTAATAAATAATTTTTAATTTTAATTTTTGTTTTTTTTTGCATGCTTCCACTTTCCATTATATTGTACCTCATCTCAACACGGGGCTCTTGGCCTTATAGCGTAAGGGAAACGTTATTACTTTTTTGTAATATAAATGTATTTGTATGAATAAATAAATAAAAAGTAATAAATTCTTTAAAAAAAATAGTAATAAATTGTCGCCTTCGAATGTTTGTCATTAACTCATTTTAAAATGTATACATGTACGCACTGTCTTCAAAGCGTAAAACTTATCCACGATTTACGAGCAGATGTTTTGTCAATTTTTAATTTAACGCTTCGACGACTCGCGATAATGTGTGCCAAAAGCGATTCCGCTTATCGGAAGATCCGATTAAGTTTTACCGATAAATAATCCTTAAATTAACGGTTTCTCATAAAGTGGATTTGAACTTGAAAATTAAAAATGAAACCGGTTGCAGAAATATGAAGATATCACCAGAGAAGACCATATTAAAATAAATAAGTGGAACGCGCAGGCTAACTTAGTTATAAATTGATAATTATCAATTTATAGTATAACAGAGGTGGAAAACATTTTTAATAAGAAACGTGGAAGTTTTGCTATTTACAGGGCTTACGATCTGATATTGGCTGGCATAAATGTAACATTCCATGTCCACGTATCCTCAAATCTTTCACCTGTTGACTTACGTGAAATAAAAGAGTTGAAACCTTTATTGATTTTGGTGAGATTCAACCAATGACAAGTCATCAAGGTCTCATATTCCCTTCTCTAAAATGTTCTCCATCTTAGTTGTAATATGCTGTTTTATACTTTTGATAAACTACCGTGATAGTTAATCAAGTACTGTAACTTTGTTGGTTAAATTTCAAATATTTGATTCAGTTCATCCATTACATACAGTACAAGCACTAGGAAATTTTAGAAATCCAATATCGTTGGTTACACGGGTTGGCAAACACTGATTTTACAGATTGAGAGGCGGTGGAGTTATTGTTTCAGGACACGGGGTTGATTTATGGTTCTGGGTGACAAAAAACGTGGTTTTTCGAACAGCCGAACTATTTCTTTCTAGTAACTAATGTCTCGCACCGTATTCAGAAGTTGGCGAAAGGGCCAAACAGCCAGCATTCGTACTTTACTGAGTAGGCACCAAGGATTAATTAATCCGAGTAATTAGATTATACGTCTGGCTAAAGTACCCGGTTGAACCAAATAAGGTGATTGACTAGGTGGCAGAGACAGATCAGTATAACATCATCTTATGGGGCGAGAGCCGAAGCGTTTCCGACTGCCAGAAAGTTCCAAACAAGGAAAGCAGACTGATTAAGCTAGGGGAGCTCTGAGTAGGTGTCTTTACCAAAGAGATCCAAGAAGATCAGTAAGCAAAATAGTAGAAGACGACCCAGATTACATAAATATAAATTCTGGAGCTAAGAATCTGCCTTATAAAGGCCAAAATGAAGGATGGATGACAAATTTCGGGATCTCGCGGGGCATAGGGGAGGCGCGGGGGGCTGAAGAGATGTCAGAAAAGCATAGCGTTGGAATGAAATAGTATGCAAACCTACTGCACATATTAGACGAGTCTTTAATACGTAACTATGTTATAAGAGAAGGATGCCATAGTGCTAGATAATTTTACACACTTCGTAACATTTTTCCGTTTGGCCTATCATTTTCTTTAAACTAAATCCAACAACAACAAAAATATTTTTTCATTTGATCAAAACTATAAATGCGTGTGCATTCAAATCCTTATAAACAAATATCTTCGAATTTAACATTTAGGAAGTGTATGAAAATTTTCAGATATTTAAGAATATTTAAAGAACCTTTTTGAGAAGATCAAGTGAGTGACTTTAATAAAATACTCTTTTCTTGAAAAGGTTTTCCATCTCTTTTGAAATACCTATCGATTGTTGATAATTATTATTTATTGCTAGCCTAGTAACTAACTACAGTTGTCCTATGAATCCAATTAGATATAATCAAATTTGATAGCTGTAATTATAAATTCAAAAGATCCAATAAAAAAAACTGCAAATTGTTATCATTTCAGCGAATGGTTGTTACAGCCAATAACAAATAATTGACGTGCCTAGCCATTGACTGGATTTGGCGCCAATAAAAGAACAGTTATTGGAATATTCGAATGAGTGAATAAAACGCAAACAAAAACAGAACATAATTTTATGTAGAACTACAAATATGTATGGGTTAGGTTAGGTTAGGTTAGTTCCGATCCTGGCTGAACATGGTTGCTTCGATAAGAACCTTTCTAAGATAGAGAAAAAAAACAGCTTAAGCTATCACAATTGTGATGCTGCAAAAAATGTGCAGAACCCCTTCCAGTCTCACCTGGGTAAAATAATATTCAGATGAGACTGTTAAGAGGATTGTACCGAAAATAAAAATCCTTGAGGCGAAGCATTTGAGCGAAGGTGTTTATTTTAAATTTTGTCACGTCCTCCCGGTTAAACAACTTTATAACTACAATTTTTTTATCACTTTGTTGATCCGGAATATAAAAACAAATTTTTCCCCACTTAAAACACTAGATTAAAATCTAAGGGTTCCCGGTCGTTCCTCTATTTACTAATTACTTCAGGGAACGAACATTACATTGTGTTATTCAAAGGTTGTTCAATGATCTCCCGCAAAGCATTTTTAACATGAAGATTTTCAATTGAAAATAAAGAGCGGAAAAATACCTGCTTAAAACCTCATTCTTATTCTTGCGGTGTCTTATCAGGTCTCCCCGAAGTTGGCGATTACTACAGCGAAAGCATCTCGGTCCTGCGCAACTCCGAGGCCAGGACTACTGCTTGTTGGATGTACTCGCCATAGCTATAGAGTGGTTTCCCGTTGCCTTCTCTGGTGGATTTTTCTGTCGGGGTTACCTTCCCTTAGCTGGTTGGCTCTGGTTTGGAGGCGCCAGAAACTCGCCTTTTATCTTCTCGTTATCTACTGTGATCACATCGTTATGAGTATGATCCCATGACCCAAGGTTCATGATGTGGACGTTAACGATTTGGAATAGTCAGTAGTGTGGCCGGTGAAATGCAACTAGGCGTTTGCAGTATTTTATAGAATCACACCCTCCAGCGAGATGTGACTCACTGCGACCCTACTGACAGTTTGAGCCCCTAATATAATAATACTTCATAGTGACTGTTAAAAAGTCATTTAAAAAATGTTGTAAAATTAAGTCCTTACGTGTGTAAAATAAACCTTTCCTGCAAAATTGTGTCCCACTGAAAAGTCTTTAGATTTATTGGGTAATTAATTATTTCTGAAAATGGTAAATAAACTTTGTTCTGCAGCATTAAAACTGAACGTACATTGATTGCGTGCCGGAAATGAGAAGAGGAAAGGAAAAATCTGGCCATAGCGATCAGAAGCAATAATGCCATTATTTCAAAAAAAATATATATATGTATAAAATTACATATTCCCTCTTTTTGTAAGGATCTCGTGTTGTGTCCCCATATAATTGATAAACAATATCTAAACATAACCGATTGTGATTATTTTACTGATTTCGTATGTATTGTTTATTGTTTGTGAACCATAACAATTTTTTAAAAAGCGAACTATTTTTATTTAAAAAATAACACATTTTCCGATTATTTCTTTTAAATTTTAATAAAATATTATTCATAATGTTCGGGGGAACAGACAGTATGGGAGGTTAAAGACCTAATAAATTACAAAGTTGACATAACATTTTATAGTTCTTACACAATCCTTTTACGACTCAGGGTTTTTCGAAAAATAACTACAATGAAAACGAAAATGGTATTGCATTTGCATCGTTGTACATTACAATTCAAATCCAATAAACATTTGTATGGACAAGTACAGCAATAACTCGTAGCGTACAAAATATAGGTAGTATATTGTATGACAGCTCTGGAACTTCGAGATTTCAATGCTTTATTGGGCACTTTGAGTCCGCTGCCGTTTTGAAATATTTTCAAAGTATTTAAGATAGAAATATATTGCAACTGAGGGGAAAAATATTTTCAAAAATGGAACATAGAAGTCAAAGCATTCTCAGGGATTATGAACTATTATTGGCTGGTTTAAATGGTCACAAAATATTTTAACATTCATCGTTTTGCCTATGTTTGAACATCCACATTTTCTCGACTCTTCCACCTGCTGACTTTTGTGAAGCCTTTATTAATGTGGGTGAGAGATCTTCTTCATCTAATGATCTCTTTAAATTTTTTCGTATTCGTCTAGTGGTGTAATGGTCAGCGCGTTCGCTCACTATACAAGAGGCCTCGGGTTCAATTCCCAACATGGCTGACTTTAAATATGTATTTTAAAAGTTTGTTTGTACCTTAATTTGTTGCAACAGATATGAAGAGCACTTTTAAGAAGGGGATATGTAAATCAAGGCATTTGCACAGCTTATTACCTATCATTGGCTCGTGTAAGCAGCCACTTTACATACTGTGTAACATTCACCAATCTACCTATGTTTACATACATATTTATTCAACTTTTCCATTTGTTGACTTTTTAACACTAGAATATGTAGATAAGAATAAACGTATTACTTTATATAATTGGTACACATGTTATTTATATTCTTATATATTACATTACTTTATATGTGATTTTTCATTTTATATTTTTTTAAGGTAACATTATGTATTCTTAGCAAATATATATACTTTATGTTTATATAATATCGATTATTTAATTCATATATTTGATAAATTTTGCATTTATAATTAAGTAGTTTTAGTTTTTTTTTTGTTTTTTTTTTATAAATGTAGAACTATTTATACTTTATATAAAATCTCCGTCTTAGAACAGGCTGAACCATGTTAGATGGAGATTATTCTAAACAGAGGACGCTCCGTATTCATTTTCTAATCAATTAGTTTTAATTAGATTCTCTAGTATTAAATAAATATAATTATTTATGCAATAAATTTACAAAATGAAATAAATAAATAAAAGACTCCAGCTAATCCATGGCAATCATCTCACAATGTGTTAATAACGAAGAGATCTACAAAAAGTGGGAAGATCTGTCCCAAATTTGTTAACGAATTGACTAATCTACACATTCCGGATATTGGGGCATAAAAACTTTTTGGGGAAATTTGTTGGGAACGTAAAATTAATTGCAACAGAGATGGGACATCACTTGTAGCATTAAGTATTTTTAATATACTTGTACATACAAGTTCCATCTTCGTTCTACATTTCTCGGCAAAATTTCAATATAAATGGCTTTAAAAATCGTGGTAAATATTAAATGCGAATACTGAATGGACAGAATACGGATTTCATAAATGCACATGTTCTTTGTCGACATTAATCTTGACCTTTGAATATAAAACCTTAGATTGCGCATAATCCGAACGGTCTGTGTGATGAGTAAACAAAATGAAATTTGCACTGCAATGTAAATATGCACAGCGTATATTCGCAATATGAACAAACATTAAGACATAAAGTCAGAAGAATATTACTCTTTGAAAAGCTGAGAGCCGTCGGTCATATCCACAAAGATATTTTAAGTCTTATGTTAATTACGAAATTCAAAGCAAATTGCATTTACAGGAAAAGAAGACCCTTGCGTCAATAATCAAGTGCATTTTGGTACTTAATCTGAGTATTCATGAATAATGATTCATGTTAATTAAATTAAAGCATTCCTAAACCTATAGAATTTACCTGTGTATTGTCTGAATCAAATTTCTGTGAATGTTTTGAGTACATGTGTTATATTATAGTTGGATTTATCGCTGCAATATTTAATTATCTATGGGCTGGTACCTAAAGCATAAGATTGATCATCCTGTCCTCGTGTATATTTAAAATTATCACTGATATGCTGCAGTTGTTGTATCAATGCAGTGCCTTATGAAATATTAGATGCGGATTAGGAAAATATATTTTGAAAACATAATATACATAACTTTATATAATAGTCCCGGGGAGTATTTGAAAAAACTCATTAAGATTATTGTTATTGTAAACAAGTAAACAAATGCATAAGACTGAAATGTTTTTTTGCGCCATATATAATGGTATGCCTACGTAGCAAGCGTTTTCATCTGTAGTTTACTTGGAGGTTTACTAAACTCTTTAATATTTTTATTTCACAGCTATAAAAACATGACGCCATCATACAAAAAGACGCAATGTTTGCAAGAAAAAAAGCCAATTGTCAAAAAATGTACTTAATAAGACTTATGTGATGTTGCCGCTGATTGTCTGACGGCATTTTGCCAAAATGTATTATGAAAATTGTGCAAGCTTAAATGCGTCTTTCATGTGTGCATTATGCATAATTGCTTTAAAATCAATACTTTTTACCGTCGGATTATGAAAGTGACGAAAGCTTTATGTTTTTTCCATGCCGCCAAATGCACACTAAAAATCCCTTTATGCAACAATTTAAGTTTTGTCTTGTTTGCATTCTTTTGAAGGTACATTAGCATATTTTGCCTGAGCCACCTTTCATTCATTTTTGGATTCATGATCCTTTCAACCTCTCTCCAATCCATTTGATTTCCAGACCAATTTCTCCATTTTCACGCACAAAAATACAACTACTTTACATTACAAAAATCTTTACCTGTCATTAGCTACAAATATGTGACTAATTTTTGCCTTTCCTATCATGAACGCCATCGCAAAATTTTGTCAGCCTGTTAACTTCAATATCTGCATTATTTTGTAATGCATTTTTATCTTCATGTAATCTTTAAGACGATTTAAAAGAAAAAGTTTAATTTCGAGCTCCTTCTATACATTTAGACGTGTAAGGGGATAAAATAACTATAAAGATAAAATGCACTTATTTAGAAATATTATTTTGAAAGAAAATGGATTTATTTTCACAAACTGCACAGACACAAAAATAATAAGTAAAAAAGAATTGTTTTTTTTCTTTGTAAATAATTTAAATAAGCTTTATGTGGCTCTTTTATAAGCTTTTATGCTGGATAATTCATTAAAAAACCGAATAACTAGTACATGGATAAGAGTCTGATCTAAGGACACCGATGTGGTCCGCGGGGTTACCAACTAGAAATAGAGATGGGCTGGTCATATAGCGAGAATTACAGATTCTAGGTGGACTAAACATGTCCTGAAATGGAGGCTCAGAAAAAGTAGAAGTGCCGGCAGGCCACAGGCTAGGTGGTCGGTCTGATGACATAAACGGGTTGCGGAAAGTAGTGATATTTGGTTCGCTCAGGAACAGGAGATGTGGAGATCTAAAAGGGAAGCCTATGTTCACCATAAGACACAAGAAAGCGCTGAAGATAATAATAATAATGAGGATTTAGATTTTAAACAAAGACTTCTTCATATTTTCGGTCAAATATAAGCACACTATCGGTTATCGACTCATATTTGTTTAATAACTAACTTATCTCTGCTTTTGCTTTTCTCGTCTACAAATTTTGGGACCGATGACAGAATACCACTCATGATCGCAATTTCGCTTCACGATACTTTGAGCCATATTATTTCGGTGAAAGTCTTTGTAAACTACCGCACGATCTAGTTGAGTATTGCAAGTCATCATGCCAAAGTGTTCATTTCAAGCTTCGTCATTAAGCTAAGGACGGGAGGTCCAAAGGCAATACAAAAATATGCTCAAATATCCACTATATCAAGAAATTGTATTCTTTCGGTTTTAATCTAAAATATTTTAGATTCAATAATCTACATATGAACCTAGTACTTAAAAATAGTTTATCTCTTATTTCTAGGAGACGATAAACTGAAAACTCAACAAATTCGATAAAAAACTCTTTAAAATAAAATATTTTCAAAAAATAAATTATTTTTAAATAGTAAATATATGAAAATACCCGATTCTAGACATTTTTGTGAGTGTTCTTGAGTATTCAGAATATTTTCCGGATATTGCATAATTCTTGGGTACAAATCAAATCAAATCAAAGTCGTTGAGCTCAGTTTCATACAGTACTGGCAACTAAAAGCAACAAGGTCTAATCCTGGGTTTAGACGTTTTATTTTATTTTAAAGTTCATGTTTTAATTTAAGACAATAACACCTTGTTATTGTATAAAATTAGATTTCTGGTACCTAAATGTATTTGAAAAGACACTAACAATTTAGGTAAAAGGGTAATTTAAAAACAAGTAGCCGACTTTGGTTTTGTTATTTCAATAAAAATTTAAACAATTGTTGGAATTAAAATGCTTATAAATACAAAGAACAATATTTTGAATACTATTAACCGGGTTGTAATGAATCGGGTTGTGGTCCCGTGGCTAGTGTCTCGGGCTCACAACCCAAAGGTCCGTGGTTCGAATCCCACTCTACCCCAACTTGATTCCCATTTTCTAATAGTGAGTTATTTACAACTCGTTAAAATCTCCATTAAATTTGATATTTGGGTAAATCATGGGAACGCAAATATTTATTTTATTATAAAAAAAAAACTAGTTATTTTTAAGTTGAAAAGTACTACAAATTCGAAATATTATAACACACATAAAACTTTTGAAAGAAGGAGAATGAAAAAGTCTAGGAAGCTTATGACCTATCAGCTGGTTTACCATAAACAACGGAACTTCCAAACAACTAATGGAAGAGTTGAGGAAATGTGGATGTTTAAACATGAGCAGATTAGTGAGTGTTACACAGTGTGTAAAGTGGTACTTAAACCAGCTCATGATAGGTTATTACCTCTGTATATGCCTAGACTTCCATATTCACTGCTCAAAAATATTTTCCCTCTCTGTTGCAATAAATTTAGCACTGAAATTCACTCACAATTAAATCCGCTTAGAAAATAAACAAACTTCATTTGAAAATCACAGAACCAAACCGTTTTTTGGGGTTATGTATGTTAACGAAATGGCGGACTGTAAATGAAAATCGAATTTAATTCAGTTTTGTTATTGGGAAATATTTGAGAAAGGATAGGAATACGGAATGGATACCTACCTTTAGTATAATCTGAATGTTCTTCAATTTCTGGTACTGGATCACAAAATGAACTATAAAATAAAACAATGTTTACCACAACGCGCGACGATTCCAACCACTTTTTTTCCGATTTTATCTCAAGTCAAAAATGTTGTTTTGATTTTGTTCTAAATCTGAATCTTCTAATTTTCAATATCTTCTATCTTGATTTTAGGTAGGTACTATAAGGGTGGGTCAAAGGAAGGATGGGAACGAAAGGTAATCGGCCAGGAATAGTATCGATAAATGCTGTTATTTACTTAACAATGTAACATCATAGTACTTTTCATTCAAATTTCAAAACTAAATAAATTTAGGTCTAAATAACTCCCAAGGGAGGAAATCCAGTTTGTCTAAAAATTTTTGGACATACTAAAAAAATATTGTTAAATATATTTCATATTACCAACATAGAGACGGAGAACATTTTTGACTGAACTGTTGTATTTATTTATATTTTTAGAAGCTGAAAATATTACTGTAAATATCTTGAACAAAACAACAAATAAACATAATAAAATTCATTGTATCCGGAATAGTTTTTCTTAAACTGGTTGAACAGATCCAATCTCAAGGATCTTCACGGATTAAACAGCCAAGATATAGACTTCCTTTGTGATAACATAATGCGAGGAATACCTCCGGCGATGAAATAATGCAGTACCTGCGGAACCTACAATGTCGTAGTCCTGAGAATCTCTCGAAGTACACGTTATCACGGTGACTATACAATATCCCTTATTCCTGTAGCTCAATCACAAATAACTATCGCCGTGCTTAAAAACATGCTAAGCATTCGAGCGATCACAATAAATAATAATGAACATGCTTAAGCTATTGCAGTCATAAGTCAACGCGTGTGTAATCTCTAAGTCAACGCTTGTGTCGGTTTGTTGTTTGTTTTCCTCGTAAATAAATACAATTCACTGGCGAATAATCGGCGTTTACTATAAAAAATAATACGATTTATTAAAGGGCAAACAAAAAATATCATAGAAAAAAACGTTCATCTATTTATTTTGAATCCAGGATAGTGCGTGTTTTTTAAAAGAAGGAAAATTTGAAAGTTTGGGATCAATGAAATATTATCAGTAGAAACAGAATTTTAAAAAAATGGGCCTATAAAATATGCATGTCTCTGTGCGAGCCTCGTTTTACAATGTGGTATTTCTAGCACACGATTCCTTCTTTGACTTGATATATTTGATTTACTTGTATGCATAATATCAATACATTTTGGTTCTAAATTTATATTTTAAACATTGAAAACACTATATTTGTCTTATTTCGAAAAGTTTAGCTTCTTGGAACAATTGTTCTTTTTATTCGATTCTATCCAATTTTGATTATTTTCCTAAATTGACGACATACTAATGTACGCATAATTAGATAAGCCTCTAGTATCTAACATAATTAGATAAGCTTCTTGTGTCTAATATATTATAGAGCCAGCAGACTGTTGGCTAGTTCCTAGGTTCACGATTGCTAATCCACGATCAGATAAAGAAAATCTACCGCAGCGTGCTTTACCTCACGAGGTAATTACATGAAAAGGATCACTAAAAATCGCCACATTAATGAAGATATTACAGGACCAAAGATACCCTCCTTTACAAAGAATCTCTTGTTCTAGTCATGGTGGATCTACCTTGGTGGTCTAATACAGAACTTCTCAACATGTTTATTATTTCATTTTTTTTTTTTTTAGGTATTTATTTATTTTGTTCATTAACGCCCAAAAGGCATTTACAAACAAAATAAATTAAATACATGCTAACATACTAAATAATAAACACAGAATATACAGAAAAAATATGTGAAATTAATTAGAAAGGATATAGTAAAAAGTTTTACAAAGTTTAAAAAAAACAATAATAACAAAGGTATGCAAGAAAAAACAGTAAGCATATAAACAAAAAATGCAAAGATATACGCTTATGAAATAAATTCTTTAAAGCAAACACAGTAAATAAAGTGTTACGGTAAGCAAGAAAGACAAATTTAAGTTAAATTAATAAACATATATTATCGCGAAAAAGCAGAAATAAAATTATGTATATATGAAATGCGTATTTGCCAATACTACAATGCAATTTGATATAATTTATGGAATTGAATTGTCAATAATAGTTTGACATAGTATAATAGTTTAATAAACTTCATATTGTGGACTTATAAGATAATAAAGAATTGGACAGAATGTCTGCAGCCGTTCCATAAGTGTTTGTTGATTGGAAGAAGTACTGGAGCAATGAAACAATAAAGTACTCCTAGGGTTGGCAGCGGGTACTCTAAAATTAATCAATTCAAGTATTTTCGGTACGTCAAAAAGAGAGTTTACAATTTAATACAGTACAATGAGATAATTAATAGTTCTTCTTTCAGAAAGTGTTGTCAGGTTTAGCAGTGTTAATAAATAGTCATAATTCACATTTTGTATTGGAATGTTTAATTTGTAGTTTAGATATCGTAGAAATTTGTGTTGAACGTTTTCTATTTTATAAACATGAACGTTATAGCAGAGTTACCATATTAATGAATTAAAATCTAAATTACTTCTTACGAGAGAACAGTATAATATTTTTAATGATCGAATGGATTAGAATTTTTTTGTGTTTCTAAAAATAAAGCCCAATATTTTTAATGCCTTGCTTGAAATTTCATTGACATGATATACAAAAGACAATTTTTGATCTTGATATACATGCAATAAATGTCTTAATAATGATAGCAAATTTGTCGATTTCAAAGCGTATTTTTAATTACAAATTTCTCAGTCTACTGAGATATCAATTTATACATTTTGACTGTTAGTTGCTTGAGAGCTTCTGAAGTTTGATACGGAAGAGAATCAAGTCACGTGGGCTGGTAATTGTCATCTAACAGAATCTATCGAGATACAAAATCACAACAGCTGTAATCATTCATCTAAACACCGCAGGCTCTCAACGCTACCTCGTGGCACCTGGCAAAAGGGTCACGAGTACATAGGACCCTCCTTCCGGACTCTATTAAAGAACAGTCGCCACTTTCTCACGGGGGTGAGCTACGCGAAATTCTCGCTTTCAGAAGTTGTCAAGAAGAAAATGATCTATTATGAAATAATGTAATTTAAACGTTGAATTTTTTTTTTAAATAATTTTAATATTTCTTTATTGCCCAGATTTTTTAAAATAATAATCACTTCGTCTTTTCCTTGACCAAATACTCTAAATTAGTTGGTTGAATTTGTACCAAATAATCCTCTCACATCTTTTTTAATATTTTTTATTAACATGTACGGCAAAAATGCCTTTTACAAAAATATAATATAGGTAAACATATTTGGTTTAATTAACGAATACAATACTTTTAACCTAAGGTTTATAAACAAAAATTAAACCTAAAAATTATTTAACTCATTCAAAAGAAGTTTAAAACAATTAAAAAATAAATGTAAAAATCAATTAAGATTATATAATATTTTAAAGGATTAATATAATAAGAAAATTATAAAGCACTGATTCATAAAAAAATATATACAATACTTTTTAGCCAAGATTTAGAAACAAAAATTAAACCTAAAAAATATAAAACCCATCAATGGGAAATTTTGAAACAATTTTTTTTTAATGTGAAAATCAAATAAAATAATAAAATATTTTAACGGATTAATAAAACAAGAAAACCATAAAGCCCTGTTTCATTAATATAAAAATTATACTAGAGTTTTAATTACCATTCACCATCTTTGAAAAAGATCAATAGGTTTGTTCTATAAGAACAAAACCCTACACTAAATATTTCAGATACGTGGGAATACGTATTGCCGAGTTTCTGGAGTCTATTTAATACGGCATTGCAAGTATATACTGTCCATGAATTGTTACTTCAAAATGGTGGCCCTGTCCAGTAATTCTTCCTGGTACCCTGAAGTTGAAGATTGTACACTAAAATAATTTGCTGAGAACTTCATTAATTTACCTTTTTGATCATGGTCTACAATAGAAGTGCCCGCCCCTTTTCCGATACTGTTTGTAAATACATCTGTATTTCTTAAGTTTCATTCACTATCATTTTTTTTAAATCAAAAACAGAAAATTAAAAATAAAATTACAATTAAGCAGCGAAAATAACAAAAAAAGACATTTTGAAGCTTTCATTGTACCTCTAACTGCTATATTGTCAATTTGTGTTGGTCAGTACATTTACCTTGTATCGTCTAAAGAGAAAATACTTTGCATTCCTCTTCACACTACGTCTTCTCTCCGTTCAAGTTACCTCTTCTTGTGAAAAAACACTTTTTCAAGTCGCTTTAAAAAACCAAAACATCTATCTAGCCTTAAAAGCCTTGTTTTTCATTATATCCTTAGTGTTTTCTTGGATCTTCTTTTAAACTTTTTGAGTTATCCTTTATCTGCATTTCAAAGATATTATTTATAACTCGCCAATGAACATTAACAAAAGTTTAGTAATAAATAAACCAAAATATTAATTCGCCCCCCACTTTGTTCTATAGTTTTAAATAAATAATCGATCGTAAATTTACATAACTACATACTATATAAGTACTAGTAAAGACAAGTTCGGGCAGTATTTCTCGCTAATAGAATAGCTTCTGTTAATAGTCACCGCGAGTGGCGTATAAAAGTGGCCAGCAAACAGCAGAGATGGTTATCGGCGTTATCAGATTATTATCTTGAGAATTTAATACCAGCCTAAATAGATAAGGTCAAGATGTACAGGTTCTGAGTTCTGAGCTCCGTAGCTCAGTTCTAACAGAGCGTGTAATGGAAGGCCATGCAGGGCTCGTATTAAGAACTAAAAAACACTAACGTACATACATATCAATTTAATTATTTAAATCATTTTTGGTTTATTATTAATTGAAAAAATAGAATGCGACTAGTTTCGAGAGAGAGCTTTTTTATCAATATATACACCCAAATAATTGAAAACGTACAAAATAAATGTATGAAATAGGTACTTATTTAAATTACCGAAATAAAAATATATTTCTGAACTATCTACTTATATTTTAGACGTAATAAAACAACACTGTAAGATGGATGAATTTTTCAAGAGTAAGTATGTAATTATATATAATTTTTAATAAAATTGTTGATGAAAAATATGTGAATGGTATTTTAATTTATTTTATTTAATTGTTACATATTTACATGTTTAAACTGAATTATTTATAGAATAGGTTACACTATAAGTTGAGTAGTAAAATTATGCATACGTGTTTTTTTTGCTAGTGAGTCATCTAAACATGATAGCTTTCTCGTTCTAAGGCAAATATAATAACATATTTCTTAAAGTCATTTTTGTAATAAATATCATTAACTTAAATAAAACATTTGTATTCATTTCGATAGTTTTTTAAACATCAAGTTAAAACATAATACTCGTTGGATTGTAACAGACATAAAATAGACATGTAATAGGACATAGGATTGTAATAGATATAGGATTATAATAGTCATAGGATTGTAATAGACATAAAACACAGTGGATTAAAGAATCACTCGTCTTTCATTTCTATAATAAATTACAACGTCAACGATTCAAAAAACCTTTTACAATCATTTTTTTACATAAACAATCACAGCAGTGAACAATTCATTTTGTAATACATAATATGAAATATAGTAAAATAATTCAAATTTAACAACTTATTGAAAGTAAAACATTTTAAAAAAAAGTAAAAAAGAAACATAACATATCTAAGATGACAAATAAACGATAAAAATTAACGTGAGAAAATCTTATGTTCTAAATATAAATATAACAAAGAAAAGTTGAGAACAATTTAAAAGAAAATAATTCATTAGATACATGTATATACAGTATTATAACTAGAGCACACATAAGAATATGTTTATATATGCCCTAATTCCAGAATGTACACAAATAAATAATAAATACACCACAAATATCTAAATCCTATGTCATTACCATTACAACTAGAAATCAATTTATCTGTTTACATACATCCTTTTAAAATAAAATAAATATAAAATAAATAAATAAGGTATTTAACTGCCTGCGTCCCCGTTTTAAGAGAGTAATATATAAATCTGTTTTATTTTAATTTTATTTAAATGAATCTGTTTTTTTTTTGGGGAAACCAACAGTTCTAAATGCATATTTATAGAAAACAATAGATATTGGCATTGTATAAACTCAGAACCAATAACAGGTTTTCATAAATTGTACAAAGCCAGTAAAGAAATACATATAAAAATACAAATACACATAAATGTATGATTTATTCACATGAGAATAATAAATTTAAAAAATATAATAAATTAAATTCAAATAAATAAATCAAGTAAAAATTTAAAATTTATGAGACGGTTACAATCACATGAGTTAAAATGATTTAATCAACAATGTTCTGAGTATGTCCAAAAGTTTGTAGACAGGCTAAATTTTCTCCATAGGAAGCTATTTAGATCTAAATTTGTTGCAACAGAGACGTTCAGCCGGATGAATCTCACCCACATGAAATAAGTTTCGGCTCTTTTACTTCACAAAAGTCAACAGATGGAAGAGTTGAGGATATGTGGATGTTTAAACAAAAGCAGAATGATAATTATTACAGTGTGTAATGTGGCCACTTAAACCAGCCAATGACAGGCCATAAGCCCTGTAAATGCTTAGACTTCCATATTCCCTTCTCAAAATGTTTTCCCTCTCTGTTAACAAATTTAGAAAACAAAAAATACTTAACAGGACATTTTTTTTCAAATAATTGTGTGATTAAATACAATACAAACTTTATCTTATATAATGTTATTTCACCGACGTGTTCTGGAACACATTTTTTTTTAAAGAAATATTTGCGTTCTTATAATTTACTCAAATATTCAGTTAAAAGGGCCATTTTCAACGAGTTGTAAATAACTCACTATTAGAAAATGGTAATCGAGTTGGGGTAGCGTGGGATTCGAACCACAGACCTTTGGTCCGTGAGTCTGAGACACTAGCCACATGACCACAACCCGATTCTTGTAAGGCATTTTTGTTTTCAGCACTAAATCATGTGATAATCCGCTCTCACATTATTTTACCTTTACAATTTAGTCGTTTAAAAAGAAGCAATCAATGCTTTTTAATCTTACAGGTCAGTAAATATTTGATCAATCATTTAAATGCGATTGACACTTTAGATATCAAACAGAAAGTTTCAACTGAGAGGTTTAAGCATATAAAAATAACTTTTAAATTTCTCTCTCTGACATTATTAAATTATAAACTGCGAATCTTTATTTCTAAACTGCGGATTGTGGGAATGGCTGCCGATTGAATATTTGCTATGATTGAGTCGTGTTTTGCTGTCATTAAAATTAAAAGCAAACCAGATATTATGCTAATATTATCGTGACAATAGACAGGAACCATCGCGAAAATCGTTTTCAATTTCACTTTAGTGAAACTTTTACCTAATCCCCTAAAATTAGTGAAAATTGAGAATTACTGATGATAATTTGGTGTTTAGGGACTCATTTATCACAAGATTTCATGTTACGACAGTCTTGTATGCAGAATTACTTAAATAATAATTGAAATCATCTATGAATAAAGCTATTTATATACAAATTAATACGATTATAAAAAATATTTTTATACTAAAATTGTTAAATACTCGAATGTAAAAAAACATAATTATCACAATGCTTTATCCATGCAAAACAGTTGTACATTTTAATAGTAAAATAGTAATTCTTTAAAAACCTTCATTTTTGTTCAAAATATGTTTTTCGAGGAAAAAAAAGGTTATTATAATCAATAGACTTTACTTTTGTTTCTTTAATTTATTTCATTTCAATGACTGGTGGCCCCCGTGGTGTAGTGGTTAAGGCACTTGACTTACATACGGAAAGTTCAGGGTTCGATTCCCGGTGAGAACACAAAAAAAGTGTTATTTTACTCAGCCTGGGTGTTCTGTAATGAAATTCACTACTGTAATTAGGCCTCCTCGCCTGTTGTAATGTAAAAAAAAAGTAATAATAAAATATAGTTGTAAATAATAAACGAAATACAAAGTCGATGTTCGAAGTCCATTGTAAACAGTGGCCCAATTCTATAACTAATCGTTTCGTAAATTCATTTGTATCGTATGAGAGAAAATGAGAGCAAAATATGGTTTTGATTGCGTCACAGCGAGATAGATATAATATGACGAACGAACGAACTAACGAAACGAAATTGACAGAATGATTTTACTTTTTGTGAAAAAATTGCGTTGCTATTCAAAATACATGCATTGTTTGTGTAAACTTTCTTAGTAACACAATCAAAACGGATGTTCCCATCAACCCCTTGTATTGCAGTCTAGATTAATAATTGCATAGACAGTCCAATAACAAATAATGTGTAAGCAATCATTATTTCGAAAATTTGCATCTTATGTTCCAAATCAACATCGGTATGCCTCTAGCAATCTATTATTATTTATTATCGCTTAGAGTTATCAATTTTGATTTATATGGTGAGTGTCATTATTTACGACTGCAAGTTTGACGCAGAGGTGGTCTTTGCACCATATTAAAAACACGTGCTTCTAATTGATTAAGAATATGCAAAAGCAATTATTTTAAATTATGTTACACCCGAAACGTTTCTTAATTGGCAGAATGTGAAAACTTTTACTTTGGCTGATCCCTAGAACAATATACCATATTTTATTTTATGGGGTACACAAACGTGCATAAAAAGATACATAAATTTTGAAATATTTCATTCGGAATATTTTTTTTTTAAATTGCTTTTGCACACATCATCCATTATTTTAAAACGTACGTTTTATCGCCATAATATCGTCGTTGCGCTGGCAACATCTCTTGATAGTTTTTATTTTTTAAACGTATTTTTAATAATCTCACAATTTTGTTTAAACAAAATGAACTTCAATCTATTTTCAAAATAAAATTATGTACATCATTAAAAGGTACGCTGATTAAATAATCGTCTTATTTTGTTTTTTTCAACGACGATATGTAGGTTTTAAATATGAGGACACTTGAATTTAAATTAAAACTCTCCATAAGTGATTTAGAGGTAACCTGCTAAGCCTCTTGCGAAAAAATTTTTTTTTTTTTTTTAATGTCTTGGGTTTTAAAAAAAAAGCTAATTTAATACAGTATACAGTAAAGCATAGGTTCATCCATGTATTCAAAGTTGTGATTTATTAAAAAATGTTGCATTTTTATTCATAAGTTCTCTCTTTTATCATTTTTATATAATGTGTGACCTTAAAATTTCAAATAATTATACTTCACACAAACTCCAATATAACAAACTAAAGAAATGGTTGTTGATTTTAATAAGTTCAGACAACCTACCCTAACAAGCAGATTTGTAATAGTTGTTCATATTAAAATACTCTATTTGTTTTATTTTTTGTTTACGCTTAAATTAAACACTATGTTTTACTTTGTATTGTATTTACAATTAATTATATGAACCATACACGTATAAAACATGTGAGTCGAGGTCCTGTAAAAATACCAAGACAAAAAGTTAAACACTGCAAGGCGACTTGACCTTCCTTTAAGGAGGGTCCGATGTCTTGCAGGATACCCGCTGGCACAGCGCGGGTTTATACTGTGTAACTCGGTTATAAGCTTAGACTATACCCTGTCTGCGTAATCTATAAGTGTGAAAGCACTACAATTAATGATATGAATCATACACGTATATTAACTGAACTAATGGTTATTCGTTGTTCATATCCTAATACTATATTTTTTTTGTGTTTACACTTAAATTTAATTCTTTGTTTTACTTTGGAGTATAAAAAATAATAATTACGCAAGTGTTTCATTATAAAATTAAAATAATTTTTAAAAATTACATAATGAATTAAGGTTAATTTTAGTTTTGGTAAAGCGTCTTGATTTTTTTATATGCTGTATATCGCTAGGTGATCAGTGCTTCAGATGCTAGTAGTCCAGGGAAGCAGATTAAGACAAATATTGCAATATAAAAACACTATTTTTCAAAATGTTCATTTCAACCATATTGGGAATAGAATCTGAGACCTTTAGCGTGGTAGACAAATACGCTTACCGCGAGGCGGGTAGCGTATTTCCAAACTGTATACTGGCGCAGGAAAGAGTCGTTTTTGCAACAGATCTAACATTTTACTTTAATTAAAGAGAGGACTCTATTTAGAGAATCTCAGATTTGAAATACATTTTGATTCAAAATATTTTACCAAAAGATACATGACAACAGGCTGCCATAACTTTCTGCTCTTGATTTATTAGATTAGATTAAGGTTATGTTTTGGATAGGTTAGGTTAGGTTAAATTAGGTGGTTTAATACATGTGTTTTTTTTCTTTCTTTTGTCAGTTTTTGCAATTGAATTACAATTTGAAATTAACAATACTATAACCACGATATATTTCAATTGTATACCTGCAAGTGAACTAAATTCATTTACTGCTATAAAAATTATATTCTTCTTCTTCTTCTTCTTCATCATCTTTTAAGAGATCCTAAGATCTGTGTTAAAGAAAACTAGTTATTTTCCTGAGATGATGAGGTCCAACTGGTCTTCCATTTCTTGGATGGTCTTCCAGACGGACGTTTTCCAGATAAGATTAAAATTACTTTTATTAAATTACCACATTTTTAACGATATTATTTTATCATCAGTCCACGATTTGCTTTGCATACATGCATGCAAACAATATCATCATCATTATCACACTTTTTTCGCACCTAATGCTGCATAGGGCACTTCATCGGTATACCAATCGCAGCGTATCTTGATGATTTTTGTCACATAAAGGTAAGATGACCAGTCTTACGCCTCAGGTACCAGTCTATGAAATATTACAGTAAGAAAATTCCCTTTTAAAATTCAACCATGTCAGGAATCGAACCCGAGAACTCTTGTATGGTAGGCAAACGCGCTGACCATGACGCCACGAGGCCGATAATACACCGATACTGATCGTTCTGCACTTGTATGTAGTCTGCTTCAGCGTATGGTGCATTTTAGATTGCACAAAGTGGTCCAGCACAAACGAGGGGTGTCTATGTTAATATATATTTTTTCAAAATAAATATTTGATTTACCCAAATATTTGAACTTTTTGTACATTTTTAATGAGTCGTAAATAACTCAGAGTGAGGTTCGATCCTCGAACTTTTGATTCGTGAGTCCGCAATACTAGCCACAGGACCACAACCCCATTAAAATACATACATACAATGACATAATACAGTCTGGTAATACGCAGGCAGGTATTTACAATTTATAACGTGGATTTACAAATATTAAACAAATTAACGCAATTAACGTCATATTAAAATACATGAAGTGCTTTCGTTGCGTTTGATAAATTATTATTTATAATTAGAGTGTAACACCTCTCCATGTGAAACGAATCATTCAAAACCTATTAGCCGTTTTTTGCATGTAATTATTGTCGCCTGGCGCCAAAGTCCCTTGCAAATATGTTATTTACATACTATATGCCACATAAATACTTGACGGAGACCGGATCAAGTATTTATCTCCCTGTAATGATGATAATTAGATGGATAATCGCCGATTTCATAACGTGATCTGGACTTAAACTTGATTCCGTCGGCCACTTTAAACAGTGAACGACAATTTGTCAAACTTGCAGATAAATTGTCACGCCCAGAGAAAATTTCAAAATATCAAGTTGTTTGTTAAGATAAATTTTGTGTTTAAAAAAAAACAGATAATTTATTTTAATTTATTCAACAAAACATTAAATCTGCAACTACTACGTACCTAATACTGCCGTCATAAGAAAGAATGACGTTTCTTTATAAAACAAATAACGGAGAAAAAGAATATTTTGTAACTCAGAAATTGAAAAATTCGCTTGGAGAAAAATACTACAAAAATTAAGTAAGCCACAGTATGTATTACGGTTTGCCCTAACGGAATATGTATATTAATTTTAATAAATTTTACGTCATATATTTAAAATTAACATTTTCACGTTCTTTTTAGTAAAAAAAAAACACAAGAAAATATGTTATACTCTTAGAGTATATACATCTGTTATACAGCAATAAAAAGACGTTTCTGGCCAGAAACGCCCTTTTTATTTAGAAATTAAGTAAATGTCTTTCTTTCTTAGTGTTAATGTGCCAATAGATTCTACTCAACTATTTAAAATAGACGTTACTGGCCATTTGCTGCGTTTCAAACTAGTAACACCTACCTAATAATCAACTCACTTTGAATTTACCAGCAGATCTTAAATTTAATTGAATACCAGTAGGTACATTCATTTCAGATGTTTTTAAAAACGGATTAACACAGTTTTCAAAGAAAAATGGCATGGTAGTTCGGATTGCAATGGCGTAATTATTTCTGTTTTAATATAGAAAAATCTCTCAGCTAACAATAAATTTGAGATTTTTTTTATTAAAATTAATACAGACTCCACCTAGGCTAGTGCTGAAATAAAATTTAGAAAGGCTCGAATAACATTGCGGCGGCCTCCGTGGTGTAGTGGTCAAGACACTTGACTCACGCACGGAAGGTTCCGGGTTCGATTCCCGGTGAGAACACAAAAAAAAAAAGTGATTTTTCTCAAGCCTGGGTGCTCTGTGATGTAATTCACCACTGTAATTAGGCCTCCTGGCCTGTTGTGGTGCAAACAAAAATAAAAAAATGTAAAAATGTAATGTAACATTGCCACTAATTAACTTTAGCGTTTTTAAATGTTCAAACAAAACATTTTTTAACTAAAAATGTACAAAGGAATACAACTATTTGAGGAAATGCCAGAAAGCATAAAAAATTGAATAAATGTAAATATATTTAAAATTAAATGTTAAAAGTATATATGTGAAAAATATTAGGTAATATATAGTGTAAATAGTGAATATAATTAATGAAAATGTACATATGAAACAGTGAATATTATAAATTAGGATATTAAGTGTATATTAATGTTAGAATAAGTATAGATGTAAATATTGTGTTGTAAATATATATTAGATCTAAATAAAATAAATAATTTTAAAAAAACGTAATGCTCCCCTGAAGAAAATCCTGGCGACGCGTCAAACCTAAATGGGCACGCTTTTACCTATCTTGGATCACGCTGTTATTCGAATGTATAAATTTGTTTGTAAGGAAAAGAATACAAATTATTTTAATATTATATCATGTATTTCCGCGTGAGACCATTATTATTAAATTAGAGCAGAATGCAAGGCTGAGTTAAGCATTATCGACAAAATTAAGAAAGGTCTTTTGCGATGGTTCGGTCATGTGGAGCGAATGAATGATGAAAGAACGGCTAAAAAGATTTATGATGCGAATGTGTCTGGTTGTAGAAGTCGAGGAAGGCCGAGAAAGACATGGCATGATCAAGTACAACAAATTCTTGAAAGTGGTCATGTGAAAAGTCGGAATAATCGACGTGCGTGCATGAGAAGATGTATGAATGTGAAGGAAGCAAAGGAAGTGTGCCAGGACAGAGTGGTGTGGCGTTCTATCCTCTCTGCCTACCCCTCTGGGGAAATGGCGTGATGGTTAGTTAGTTAGTTAGTTAGTTAGTTTATTTCCGCGTGACTTGTAGGTTAATATGACTCAATCTTTTTGAAGCAACTGAAATGAAAACGGAGTACCTAAACTAGTAGGTGCCTTGTACAAATTACGAAGTAATTGGTGCATGGTCTAAACCTATATTTCTCACTGACCGACAGAAATGATTAATTTATAAGCACCTTACGACATATCTCGGAACTAACGCCTACGCAATTACATGTTACAATAATATCTGTACTGAGATTCAAAGTTGACATTTATTGGACGCGTTAACGGTAAGCTGTTATATGGTAAAATGCAAAGGCTCTCTAACTATGGTACGCAATCTCTAAAGTAATAATTACTCTTGTTGATTTTTTCATAATACATACTGAAAAATCAAGCAGTTCGAATTTTGGGATGCAAAAACTACGGACAGAAAGTTACTGTAGAGGGTACAAACTGTGGTGGACGACCCTGTCGAGAGTTTTGTATTAAATTAAAGGAGATATTATTACTAACCCATGAACCGAAAAGGAAACGGGGGTGTTTGGTATAAACCAATACCGATATTAAATCCAAAAGAAACTAGAAAGAAATTAGAAATAAGTTAAATTTATTGCAACTGCGAGGAAAATCATTGTGGCGATAGCATATGGATACTTGAGGTTTGAACTTCGATTTTTTCTCACCTCTTAAATCTATTAATCAAGGGCGAATTCTCCTCATAATCGATTATTTGCAGCTTACCATTTTTTTGTATCGAAAGTAATGTTTTAACAACACACATTCATTTTTTTATTATGACTTAAATTATGTTTCTTACTATGTATTCTGTTTTTATTTCGCATTTTACTGAGTTTCAACATATGTTTATTGACATATTTATATAATTTAATGGTTTTTACTGTGTTTCCACTGCATTTATTACTTTGTTTTTATTATTTTTTTGCTACGTTTTTTTACTACATTTTTACTATGTTCTCACTTAATTTTTATTATGTTTTTATTACATTTTACTATGTTTTTACTACATTTTTACCATGTTTTTACTCCATTTTTTATTTTGTTTTTCACTTTGTCCTGTATCTTTATAACTGTTTCTATATATTGGTTACTGTTTTTTAAATTTTTTTGACTGTCTCAGAACGGGGTAAATAACCCTAGTTAGACAGTCAAAGCAGCTTTGCATAAATTATAATTTTGTGGATGTAATATAATGATAATAATAAATAATAATAAATAAATAAATGTGACATTATTATTAGGTAAAAACACAGCACAAAAAAAATACATTGCATTCCTTGGGTTAGTAAATTTACATCATATTCCCTTATTCCATACAGCGAGCCAGTTGCGCCTCTATCGGCCAAAATTATTATTACTGGATTACACGAGATTACTCGGCTGAAGAAAAAAAAAATCAAATACGTCTTGAACCCAAAATTTTAGAATCGTGTCACATGCGATTACAGGAAAGTCTTTCAACTTTCCTTTATGCAATTTAGTTTTTCATAAGTGCTTTTATTATTTAAAATAAATATATTCAAGTTTCGATGGTCCAATGGAGGTGGCTTATACGCACTCGTAATGTGAGAGAAAGAGATAACGAACATATTTTAACACGGAAGTTACAATAATACTTGATGATACTTAATAAGTTTCGGTGGTTTGAAAGTGAATTTGTTGTAAAATAAATAATATTACGAATTGATATATTAATCCACAATATTAGCGTATCAGTATAAATCCTTTAGTGAGTTTTAAAAAAAAAGATTTGCCAAACAAAAATAAAATATACATGATTTATAAAATGTTTTTGTGCAGACGATGACAGTTGAATTATAGATGAATGTTCAGTATCTATTTAACCTTTAAAAATTAAGTTTAAGTTTTGATAAAAACGTTATTAGTGTATAGTGTTGAGAATTAATATATACAAAGAATTATAAAATGTATAACTTATGTCGTTTATTAGTTATGTCTAGTTTTAATAAAAAATATTTAGTTTTGTTTCATTCACTGAGAATAAGTTGTAATAGTCAGACTCAAACAAAGATAAACCGGTACGCTAATGAATTTTACAGTTTAATAAATTACTTTTTCGGCACCCGGGCTAAAACACGAAATAGCCGCGCGAATGAGTCGTTGCTTTCTATTGAGTATAGCGGGGGTTCGAATCCTTACGGGTAAATATTTTTACTAAAACTATAAGCCGCTAGTGCCATTCGTAATGGATTATTTATCAAATATAAAAAATACTTGTTTTTTATGTGCCATACTACCGCTATTGACATTTTATCAGAATTTTCGTAGCTTATCAATCTATAAACTCACCGCTCGCTACTGCTATCAACCGGTATGAAGAAAGGTAGCTGAAATTGTTAAGATTGAAGGTGAGCTTCGTCTGACTGAATTATTTTACCTACAGGGGAATGCCCCTCTCAAAAACATTGTCTCTCTGTTTAGAAGTTATCTAATTATTGTAATTACTTACTAGGTCCTTAATTATAATTATGTATAATTATTTATCATTTACGATTAATGATCAAAAGTTAAGTGGTATGTGAAAAATGATTGGAGAATCGTTGTTTGTAAGTAGTAAGTAGTTAGCCAACGAGCTGAATTGTATAAAGATATCATATAAACCTAACGATACTATTATTTCACCTTTAATTATTGCTTTGATACCTTGATAGACAAATTCAATGCGATTCGATTTGAACATATTCGATTTAAGTCCCTTAGAAAAATTCTAAAAATGTGTAATACCTTTTTTTAAAAAATAAACTTTGTTATGAGTTAAACGATTTTATTATTTTACAAAAAGACTACTATTGTTTCAGGAGAGCACTTCTCCCATCAAAGGATGATATAAAACTAATCCTACACCTACACAGTACATACAGAATTATTGTTCACAGGGGCATCATAGAATCCATACAAAAACAAACAAGTAAATCAGTCGTGGAACCTAAAGCAGAGTGATTGTTCCACTTATTCAAGGTGTTAGCATATTATGGGCCTTACTTATTAGATTTCCTTATACCAGGTTTACATTAAGAAATAACTTTACCCGGTTTAACTATTTATAACCGATATTAAAAAAAGCTTACTTATAAAAATATTTGTTACCTGGAATAACAATTCACGGGTTATTTCATGCTTATTTTTTTAAAACAGTCAACACTGATATGTGCGCGTGCGCAGTAACTTTTATAACAACAAACAAACGTCAAAGTAAAATTGACACTTCTGTCAGTGTAATAGAGAACATGGAGAAAACCGTTAGAAAAAGTAATCAAAATTGGGAAAAAGAGGAGAACGTACAAACGAGTTCTTTAGTTTATTCGTGTTTTTTTTTAAATTACAATTGATTAAAACACATAGAAACATATTACATTTCAGATATTATTAAAAATCACTTTAATCGCATTGAGAAGGTTCCAAGACTTCGAAATTGTTTAAAATTGAAAAAAAATCTGATAGACCATCCATTTTAATTACCGAAAATATGACTTTTGACAGATCGCGTTCTTATTCCAGCGCTATACCACATAATTTGAGGTATAAGTCTATATGGTAGCTATCCCAGATTTAAACCGAGTTTAACTCTATGCGAGGTTTATAAGTAATACATATTGCAATACCATAATTATTTTACCACTATTCTCAGGCTTAACTTTATACCTGATTTGTAAGTAAGGCCCTTAATTATATAGATACATGTCTAAAGGACAGAAAAGGAAATGGGATCAATGAGGAAAACGAATGTTTATTAAGTGGAATTAAGTTCGTAAAATCTAGTAAATAAGTACATGGTACAAAAATTTTGGTTTAATTTTTTGATTAACCACAAAAATACTTGAAAATTGTAGTAAACTTTTTTGTTGGAATGAAATGGTTGGTGTGACTTACTGCAGATTCATTGTAAGGTTGCGTGAAATCAAATGAAGATTCACTTACATTGTTCTGAGGTTTAATAGATAATAGATGAATACAATATTATACAAAAAGCTATTAGATTAAGTACAACACTGAATGAATTAACCGTGACATAAATTAATATTAAGTAGGTAATTTAGAAGTCTTAGAGAGAGAAAAACGCTAACGAACTGAAGTCAACGAGGGACACGGTGATTCTGGCATGCCTCGATCGTGCCGGCGTCAAGCAGTTTCGGTGTGCCTTACGCGGGGTTGCTAGCGGTTAAAATAATGGCAACGTGAGTGAGAACCCATACTATCAAAATTTACACTTTTTTTTAGGTTTGTAAGAGATAGGTAATTATACACAACAAAACGAGTGACAGCTCTATGCAAAACTGATCCCCAGGAGTATTTTTTTAGAATTAAATTCTTAAAAATGATCAAAACTATTAAAAAATGTCGAAATACGTACCGACAGTGATTAGTTACACCAGTTTTTATGAACTAACTTAATAAAGCATTCAAAAATCAAAAATAAATCCATTCTCATAAAAGAAATGTATAAGTTATTTTTTAACCGGGACAAATGTTTACTGTCAGGTGGCAAAGGGTTAATAATGATGAATTCTGAATGTGCATATTACGAATAACATCGGAAAAAAAAAGCTAAGTTTATTTCTGTGTGAAATGCGGTTATTACATAGAGGAGAAATATTTATAGGGTTCAAAGAAATTCCTGGGTTCAAAGTATCTATCAATGGTAATTTCCTTTATAGCGCTTTTCTCGTGCTATTATTTGAAACCGAATCTAGGATATAAACACTTCTAGAACGTAATAAAATGAGCACTCAAATCAAATTATTACTGTGCCGACAGTACCACAAGTGGCATAATATTCTCTATCACTTACAAATCACGCTGACAGATTTATCAGAATACATTAGGAAATAAATACTTTGCAATTTATAGTACACAAAGATATTATTTTAATAAAATTATTTCCCAATACAGCATTGGTTACAGCCTATTTTGAAATTTAACATAAAATGAGAAACTTTAGCCCTACGGGAAATTAGATACAATAAATGTTTTCTTGCGCGCGCAAAAATTGGAGAGTGTAATTGTACGCCAAAGTTTCGCGAAATGTACAAATAAAATAATAAAAAATATTTTAATAAAAACGAACTACTTTGAACGACGTCACTAGTTCATACAAATCAATCAATGATAAGAGAGTTATGGAATATTTCTTATTTGCTGGCCATCAGTGGACCAATGGCAGAAATGATCGAAAATAAGCAGAAGAGAACCTTTTACGTCGCATGCGAAGTTATTTCAGAAATACAAAACTTTAAAAAATCATAGCGCTGAAAAGATTTTGGTTTAGTTAAAAAATATTCTTTTTTTAATCCACTGAACTTCCTCAATGTCAGAGAAAGGACCAAAATTTTATGAATGCGATTGAAATATAGATACATATTAGTGTAAATAGCTGGCGAAAAAAAAAACAAGGAAAATGCACTAGTATGAATTTAAAAAAAGGGTTACTAAGTTTGTTTGGCCACGCAGAACGAATGGATAATAGAAAACTATACAACGATAGATAAATGGTAAGTAAAAGAAAAGGCTTCCGTTTTGTAATGGTTAAAACACTATCGTGCACGGGGGGTTCTGGGTTCAATTCCAGGTGAGATCACAAAAAAAAGTATTTTCTCAAGCTTTCGTAATCTGTGCTATAATTTACCGATGTCTTTGCGTGACCTAAAAAAAATCATAAAAGGCGAGAGTGAAATGTTTTATTAAAATTTTTGGTATTAAAAATCTTTACTTGATTGTCTAAGTATGATAATCATTGAAACATTTAAATTTATAAAAACAAAAGATTCCATTCTTAAATTGATAGTAAGCTGCATTGAAAAATAGGAACTGTTATGACCTAGCTTCCGCTGGGCCATTTAAACCCGCCAGATTATTACGACCACTCTTTTATCGATTTGGCTTAAAATTCAATAGAATTCAAATTCATTGATGGATTGAAATAACAAATTGTCATTTGCAATCGTGGCGCCCAACTTGGAGCCAAATTATTTCAAAACCTATTTTTTCAATGCCGGCGCAGTTCATAATTTAAATAATTTAATCATAACCTGAACTGACAAAAGAGGGGTGATAACGGTTAAATCATTTTAAAAACAATATATTAAATTACTGTAATTATATTATGTACGTTGTACATCCTACAAGTGTTAGCAGCGGTGTTGTCACTTGCCACATCGAGGGAATAAATATTCTATTCTACACAAAGAACAGGCTCTATGTCGCACATAGCTTTCGGTTCCCAGGCTCAGACAGTCTCCAGACAGTTTCCGTAAAGTGATCCTAGCACTTCGTCCTTCCTACTCGGTCGCCTGTCTCTTACAAGTTTAGTAGTATTATGTCGTGAAGAAATAAGGCAGAGGCGGCTATTTATATTTAAAAAATAGAAAATTAACCTGTTTTTCGTGATAGAGCATTAAATAATACAATACTTATTTTATTTACGCCACTAAATTATTTTAAATGCCAATCGGTTTTGAGTCAATTGACCCATTCAACCTATATTATGAAATTTTGATACCTAATTAAACATTACTTGAAAAATTGAATTTTTACTAAATGTGACAGAAAAACGTAAAGCATTAAATAAAATTTAGTGCAAATATTGTTTATATATTGTTTTGAGTAACTACTTGTTTACAAAGTTTAGAAATACTCTATGTAGAATATAATTTTGATTTTATTCCACCAATTATTAGTGATTTTCGGCATTTTTATTTTAAAAACGTGTTTTATATTTATTATGCATTTATTTATTTCAAAGAAACAAACAGTTGACATTGATAAAATAACATTTTTTTTTAAATACAGTTTAAAGACAGACCAGCAAAGTTTCTAAATAAAAATCATACATATTATTAAATTGTGTTACAACAAAAGGATGTGTTTATGTGTATTTGTATCAGAGTACGTGTAGATGTGTGTTTATGTGTATTAGTGTGAAAGTAAGTGTTCAGGAGTACGCATCATTAAATAGTAAGTGGGATCGTTTCGCAACCAGAAATAATAAGTCTTAATTTATTTTTAAATAAATTAAGGGGTATATAAAATATATCAATAGATGAAAAAAAAAATATAGTTAGAGCAAGAACGATAGAGGAAAGAGTGTTGTGCATAGTTAGTGCTACAGACTGGCAGATGGAATAAATACTTATTTCTTGTCACGCAAAAGGGGACATTAAGATTAATTTTGAAGAGTAGGTTAAAAGAGTCTGCTTTATTATTTAATCATTTATGTAAATAGTATAATTCAGATACAGTGCGTCTATTTTCACAGGTAAAAAATCCATTTTGTTTGGCAAATTGGCTGTAAGTACAAAGCGTTTTATTGTTTTTATAATCTAGGTATTTAAAAAATTTTCGTTGAACATTTTCAATCCTTTCCATGTTTGTTATGTATTGTATTATAAACATATTATAAGATCAAGTCATGTTATGTTTCATTTGGCTAGTATTTGTCTTTGCTTTTTTAATATAAAGGTGTTGTTATCTGGTTAAATATATTTGTGTATGTCAGCCTTTTATGTAACTGTCATGTCATCGTCCTGTACGTTTTAAAAAAATAAATGGAAATAATCATTTTTTTGCTTACATTCTATTAATTCGAATCTGCGCAACTGACGAGAAGTATCCTTTACGATTTATAATAATCCACAAAACAATTATTCATATTGAAATGGAAACCATTCATTGCGATTCACTCCTAACGATTACGACGCGCTCAATGATGGTGAAAAATCATTATTATTATGGGTGAAATAAACATTAAGCTTAATACTTATACATTTAGCATTTCCGAAAGAGTTAAATCAGAACTACCAACGGAATCAAATAATAATGCACTTATGTTCAATTATAATTAAGAATTGTACAATAAAAATGTTCAGTGCTATGGAAAATTGGATATAAAAAATATTTTCTTTCACATGATAATTTTTTTCCAAAAAAAATTAAATTTTAATAAATAGTATCTTTAAACTATCAAACATATAGTATTTTCTGTTCCTTGCGCCAGGGCGCTTGTCTGCGGGTTACATTTTTGAAGATTGTATATATTTTTTTCTTTTTGTACATAATTTATATAAGCCCAATGGACATATTTATACATAGAAAATTATTGTAAAGAAAAGTAGAAAGACTCAATGGTATATAGTAGACTTCGTGGGAGTGTAAGCGGGAGAGAGGTGTTTATAATTGAATTTGATTAAGATATCGTTTAGAAAAGGACAACTTGTTATCAAAGAAATCAAGACTGGTATGTTTTTTGGCAGACCTAAGAATTTTAGGCATAGGGGAATGAAAACCATATTTAGTTCTATGGTAATCGGTATGAAAGATTAAGTTTTAAATCGGAGGATATTTGGGATATTTAATTTTATTGAGCTTAGTAGTTCAGGCGCATCAAAGAGTGAGTTAAGAATTTTAAATAGGACTAGAAGGTCGGATTTATTAATTTATTATTTATTAATTTTTATTCCTCATTTTTATTATTTTTAATGTTTATTGTACATTAACGAGTATATTGCCAAATTGAAATGTCTTCCAACCAACCAATAAAATAAAAGTTCGATTTTTATAATTCAAGTTACAAAACATTTTAAATGGAAAATAAAAATAAAAAAGCTTAAGATATTTAAAAGTAGAAATAACTGGATTTGCATATAAATAACCTCAAATCAATACTCAATGGGAAAAAGGAAAAATGACGAAAGAGGAAAGAAGGAGAGATTAAAGAAGAGAAAGGAGATGTTTCTTCAGACGTGATATAAACAGAGATACTGTAGTAACATCTTTGATGCTATATGAGTTAGAGAAGAAAGGGGAATTGTGGATGGGTATTAAGAGAGTACTTTGAGAATTAGAACGAAGAGGTAAACCCATGAACTGATAAACGTTGAAATTTTTCACGGAGGTATAGGAGCGTAAGGACTATGAAATACATTGAACAGAAGTTAGAGGTAGTATGTAATAATAAGATATTATGTTAATTTTTTTTATTTTTTATATAGTAACTCATACTTATAATTTTTTTTTCAGGTGAACTAAGAAACATTTGTTTATATATTATATTTTACCAAAACACTTATTGTCTTATAAAAATGTTTTAGTATATTTTTTTTAAATTTGTTTATGTCTCGTTAATATTCTTTGATATCATAGTAAAATATTTTTTGATCTCACTTGCCATTGTACTGTCCCCGCAAAAGTTAAGCTATCGGGGTACCCTCAGCTACTGAGCCAAAACTTCCCGATTTAAAAAGAACATTAAATGGTACGGCGAAGTTCCTTGAAAATGAAAAAAATAGTAAAAACAATTTTAATAAAAACAATCTGCTTTGAACGACAATTTGTGTTTCAAAATTTCAATTTATAAACAAAAGTAAGGAATATTTCTTAATATTATAAAAATACGTATTCATTTCTAACTCGTTCGATATTTATAAAGATATTTTAATATTTTGAGTTTTTCCAAATGTTTGTCGACAAAAGACCGGATTTCACCCCTTAGGACGTAATTAAGATCAACAAATTACAACAGGGTTGGAGAACATTTTAAAGAAGGGAATATGGAAGTATAGGCATTTACAGGGCTAATGACCTGTAAAATTAATAGATTGATGAATTGAAGAAATGCGGATCTTCAAACATAGGCAAAATGGTGAATGTTTCACAGTGTGTAAAGTGGCCACTTAAATCAGCCAATAACAGGTCATAAGCCCTGTGAATGCCTTAAATTCCCTATTTCCTTCTCTAAAATGTTTTCCATCCCTGTTGTAATCTGTTAATCTTAAAGATATTTCATTTCATGTTGATTTTATTGTAGAATATGAAAGATTACAGTTAAATTTTTTTTCGTGAATGAACTTTCGTAAATAATGTTTATTTATTAAAAGAAAACAACAACCATTTAAACAAAAAAAATATTTACAAATAAACCAAAATTATAGGCCAATTATAATTTTCAATACATTACTACATACAATGTCAAAAAAGAAGAACAAAAACGTACCTTAAAAACCACTCGGCATCATTCCACACGTAAAAAAATATATAATACATTAATAATGAAGTAATAAAAAAATGAAAGAATTTTTTGTTTACTTGGACTTAAACATCTTTTCGCCGGCGGATCCATCCGAAGTAACTCCAGATCAGCCTTCCCTTCTTTCTTCTTTCTTCTTTCAAACAAGAGAAAATAATTACAATATTCAAAATATTAGGTAGGTACAGTTAGATTCAATTAAAATGATTATTTGCAATAAGGGTTTAAGCATTTTCTTTAAATTTGTTTAAAGTGGGGAAATGTGAAAAAACGTGTTATAGTATTTTAGAATTCTGTGAAAACATTCATTTTTATTATTATTGGTGCTTGAAATACTAACATGTAACAATTGTTTATATTTAATATGTTGTTAACATTAATAAAAAAAAAAACAATTACGTGTGTAATATTTTAACTTAAACGTTTCTCTTAACATATATGATATTTATTTTATCTTATATTCACACTTAGGTATGTTCAAATTAGCACACTACCTCTATTTATTGTTAGATAACTCGAACAACTGCAATTTATTATAATAACTGCACGAACATAGCGCGGTTCTTGCTAGATTTATTATTAAAACACCCTTACAAAAGATGTTCTAATACTGAATAAACCATAAGTTTATGAGTCTGCGATTTGTAACCTTCATTATTGTGCCACCTTTCATTATATTGGAATAGTGCCCATTAAATAAAGCTATGTTCCTGCAATTATTTAACGAAATCCTTTCAGTGTCCTCTCTCGTATACTCAGAAATACTGAAACAGGTTGAAATTTTACATCATGCTTAAAGGTGACAAAAAGTATACTCGGTCATTTTGTAGTGATTTATGAGCTTGATTTACTTATTTATTTATACACCTTACGGGCTTTTACATTCATTAGTAATACATTTAAGTGCGGCAGTGTAATATAAGTACATATCTGTACCTTAGAGGCAGACGGATGCAAATCCAAACGTAATAATAAAAACGCTATTTAAGATGAAAAAAAATAAAATAAAGACAAATATTTTATTTTATTTTAACTACAACATACATAAAATAATTACAAGAGCATCAAATAATTTAACTTGCAAACAACCTAGGACCAACAAAAAAAGAAACAGTTTTTTGTATACAGCAATAAATTTTTGCAATTCACTTTCTAATGATCTAAAAAATATACAAAACAAGTACGTACTTAAAAAACACCTAAATAAAACAGTTCTTACAGCCCGTGTGACGAGTGATATGTGATGTTATTTTATTGAATTTTTATTTAAATTATTGTGTTATTATATGTAATATCCCCTCATACCAGTACTTTTGCTAATTGGGAGTATTTCGTACTAATAAAATTTGTAATAAAATGTAATACTATATAAAGTTTAAAAACCTTGTATTTTGTCATAAATAAATAAATAAATAAAACGTAAAATGTTTAAAACGTGCCTAAAGAATCTACTTTCTGGAAGTGATTTGTAATTAATAATAAATCAATCCTTAAAACTTCTTGGGTTTATGAACAGAAGCACAGCTGACTTTAAAAATGTCAATACCCTTAAAACTTTCTTCTGTTCCCTAGTTCACCCACACCTAGAGTATTCCTCTGTTATCTGGTCTCCATATTATGATGTTCACATCAAGAATATTGAATCAGTTCAACATCGATTTTTAAGAAAGATAGACTGAAGGTTGGGCCTATCCAGAGACCTATATACGTATAATGAGTTAAAAACTACCTTGAATATATATTCTCTTCAAGACCGTCGAAATAAATTCGATCTTATAGTCCTATTTAAAATTCTCAACTCACTATTTGATACGCCTGAACTACTGAGCTCAATAAAATTAAATATCCCAACTAGAAACCTCAGACACAACTTACTCTTTCATACCGATAATCATAGAACTAACTATGGTTTTCATTCCCCTATGCCCAGAATTCTTAGGTCTGCTAACAAACATACCAGTCTTGATTTTTTTGATAACAATTTGTCTTCTTTCAAACGATCACTGAATCAAATTCAATTATAAACACGTCTCTCCCGCTTCCACTTCCACAAAGTCTACTATAAACCATTGAGTCTTTCTACTTTTTTATAATAATTTTCTTTGTGTAAATGTGTCCATTAAAATGCCCATTGGGCGTATATATAAATACATAATTATATATGGCATTGATTTGTATTTTCAGTATCCTAATACATTGGTTTTTTCATTATAAGACTTACTTTTCTTCAAAATCAATGGACATGATCATAAACTGGATACGAAAATCGAACTGTCATTTCATTAAATTCTGGATTTGCATTCGTCTGCCTCTGAGGTACAGATATTATACATTATATTAAAAGTAAGAATAACATAAGAAAAACTAAAAGATACAATAATAAGTAAAAATAAAGAAATGTACCCACATAGGTATAAGGGTATACAGAAAGATATTTAATACATTTACATAAATAAATACACACACATACAGGCACATATTTATTCATTTTTCACTTTATATACGTATACAATTATGCATATAAGGGCGGGCATATTGCCTTAAGGCAATTTCTTCCTACCTACCCAAACCGTTTTATTTTAACAGAATACAATTTTATATATCAATTTAAAACAAAACATACTTTTAAATTTGTAATTTTGAATTCCCGCAAAAACGGTATTTGCATTCGACACACTTCACGTTAACTTCAAATTTTGTTCCTGACCATTAATTCATTTAACACATCTATCAATGCCAAACATATCGCGTTTTTCAAGTGACATATTAAAAAAAAAAAAAAAAGTTATTGATGAAAACATTTCTCCACATCCATATTGATTTTGAAAATAAAATTAATTATTCTAAATTCATTTCATATATTTTTTTATTGGTATTCGTTACATGTGAAAAATCACATTTCATTTTTGGGTTCTCATCGGGAATCGAATCCGGAACCTTCCGTGCGTGAGTTAAGCGTCTTACCACTACACGGAGGCCACTCATACATAGGTATTTATACAATATAATAAACTACACATAGGTGTTTTTTTCTTTTATCTGTTATAAATACCAGCAGTGGTCAGTAATTACCGTGAGATATGAACCAGTTAAGGCGTATGGTCTATTAATATCTAATAAACAGTTTAGTTTGACAGCTCTAGACAGATGGATTCGTTATCAATGAGAATACGGTTCCTTACAAATTTCAGACATGTATGACTGGCACGTTTTTAAAATCATTTTATTCGCTATATATATTTTTTTTAAACGGTCTTACGATTTTCTCGAATATTTTGATTTCGAAGCCATTTTCAACATATATTCTAAATAAATTTTAAGTATAAAATATTTTTCACTTTCTGGTAAAACATTTAACACTTCTTCATTTATAAATTAGTATAAACCAATAAAAGTAAACTTTAGAGTTGTTTATCGACTGGTTTAAAGGTAACTTCTTCATTGTAATCAATTAAATTCAACTTCAAATCCCCTTCTTACTATCCTTTTTCGCTCTCCTTCTTTAATTCTTCTGTTTCTTTCATAGTATATTTTATAATATAAATAGCAACGCGAGTAATTCTAAGTTAGTTTAAGTTCTGATCATAAGGAAGTAACCATGAGACCGGTCAACGTATAACTCTAAAGTTAAAGTGGTTTATACAAATTTATTAATAAATACGTGTAAATTCTAAATAAATTCCTTTTAGAAATGTTAATCAAGTTGTAGTATTTCAGATCTCAGACCTCTAATCTAGATTATGTGTTAATATTACGGACATCTAGATGTCCGTAATATTACTACACTAAAATACCACAACCTGGTTTAAAATCAACAATATTTTGAGTTTGTCCAAATTTTTGTAGACAAAGACTGGATTCAACCCCCTGAGTAGCTGTTTATATCAACATATTACAACAGAGATGAAGAACATTTAAGAGAAGGTTATTTGATGAATCTCACCCGCATAAATAAAGGTTTCAGCTCTTTAACTTCACAAACATCAACAGATGAAAGAATTGAAGGAATATAGATGTTCAAATATAGGCAGAATGGTGAATGCTACACAGTGTGTAAAATGGTCAATTAAACCAGCCATTGATAGGTCATAAGCCTTGTAGATGCCTAGACTTCTAAATAACCTTCTCTTAAATGTTCTTCATCTCTGCTGGTTCAAAATGTTGAGATCGTTAATCGGTAATAAATTTTAAAAATATGTATGAGAATTATCAAAAAATTATAATATTTTTTGTGATGCTTAGTGTGTCTCGAAATCTAATGTTTAGCAGGTTTGTCTACTATGCATTTATCATAATTGTTCCCCTCTCGGTACTTAACGCTGCATAGGGCACGCATATTTTAACCAAAAGCAGCGTATTTTGATAATCTGTTATATGAAGGTAAGAGACCTTCGTTTTATTTGCCAGCCTAGGAACAATGAAAGATTTAAGTTAAAACCTCTTGAAATAATATTTCACAAAGCAAAAGTAAGACTAATTGGTCACCCTACTTTTGTTTAGCAAATAATGTTCTATGTACGCTGACATTGAAGTACAAATGCAGCTTCAGGCGCAGATAAAAGAATGAAAATGATTTTCTACAGTTCGTCAATTCTCTAAAATTCTTCCATCAATTCGTTCATTGTATTTGCACCTCTTCCCTTTTACCTAAAAGTATACATTTCATCCAAATTTGTTGTAACAGGGAGAGAAAACATTTTTGAGAAGGAAATATGGAAGTCTAGCCATTTACAGGGCACACTGTTTAACATTCACCATTGTGCCTTTGTTTGAACATCCACATTTCCTCAACTCTTCCATCTGTTGACTTTTGTGAAATAAAAGAGTGAAGTACACAGTGTGTTAAGTGGCCACTTAAACCAGCCAATGACAGGTCATAAGCCCAGTAAATGCCTAGACTTCTATATTCCCTTCTCAAAAATGTTTTTACTCTTTGTTGCAAAAAAATTAGGTATGAACAACTGCCTAGAGAGGAAATCCAACCAATCAGCGAGTATTTGGACATACTCAAAACATTGTTATATTAATTTTGATTTGCTTATGAAATGATTTTAATTAAAAACCGCCTAATTTCCTAATATATATTTTTTAATATTTTTACTCACCGACCCCGGCGATCGAGCTAGGAACCAATCCCGTATATTTTTCAAGCTTCGAAGGGGTCAAAATTACAAAATAGTATTACTTAATCAAATTCACATTGAAAAACCGTGCCTAATAGTTAAACAAATTGACATTTTTTTGTCGTTAACAAAACGGACAGCGCTGTACTACTAAACGGACAGTTTTTTTAGTTTTATTTTACTTCGATTAAACCACCATACGCTATTATATAATCCTATGATGAATGGGTTAAGATTAATCTAAAGACATTTTCTTTGGTCTCCTACACCGGCGATAATTAATTTTTAATGGTCGATCGATTTTAAATACCGACCCGGTTTAAATGATACAATATCGATGGGGTTAATTCGTGAGAATGCGTTTACCCTGTGGCTAAATCATAGAATAATTTATCTATCTTTATCGATACATACTAGTAATTAACGATTCAAGGATCTTGAATTTTTCGATTGTGTTTTATTTTTCTTTATTGGGGCTTTATACCAAAATAAATATTAAAATTTTCCAAGGCACTGCCCGGTGAATCTACTCTTTAATACCGTCAAAATGATATTACTGTGTATTCCTATTTTATTGTGTGTTTTAGGTTTTCTGAAAAAAATATTTTTCTCAGTACTGTTTTTTGCCACATTATTAAATATAATTTTGAAAACTGTTGTTTCTTACGAACATTTTTTCCTTTTTTTTGCACCACAAGCCAGGAGGCCGAATTACAGTGGTGAATTACATCACAGAACACCCAGGCTTGAGAAAAATCACATTTTTAATTTTTTTGTTCTCACCGGGGATCGAACCCGGAATCTACCATGTGTGAATCAAGTGTCTTGATCATTACACCATGGAAGCCACCATTTTATTTTTTGATAGGTTATAAGGAGATCGCTAGCAACATCATTAATACAACTTTCGTCTCAATACATTAGTACTAGTAATTTTTACCGTGTCGGTACAAATTACTTGTACTTAAACACACATTTTGTTCTACAAAATACTTAGTTTACCCTGAAGATGGCTCCTGCAATGGTAGCCGAAACGTCGGAACAAATCCAACACACACGGTATCACCCAAAAAAGAAACATATTGATAATAAAGACCGTGAAAACCTTCGCACCTATTTGTATACGATTCTATAATAAATTACTTTTTGATATTCAGGCCTCGTCAATAAAGACATTTAAGGATTTTGTCAAGCACAGGCTATTTAAAGGGGGCTATGTTTTAACAATACAGCTTAGCAATAGATTCGTGTTTTCTTATTTTGTTTAATTTTTTAATTTGTTATAATATACACTTTTATTTATTTATTGCTGTTTGAATCTCCTAAGCAGTGCGAAACAGCTCCTCCACAGCTTTAATCCTGGTCCATGCTCAGATATTTCGAAGCCAGGAAAGCTGTTTTATTCCGACCCTTCTTCGTCCCTTGATCTTCCCCTTCGTGAAGAGCTGAAGTATGGCATATTTATCTCCTCTCAATACATGGCCAAAATATGATATCTTACTGAGTTTGACGGTGGAGAATAGTTCCCCATTTGTATTGGCTCTAAGTAATACTTCATTATTGGTTATCTATTTATTTAATTGACACTTTATATACATATACAATAAATAAACATATAAGGGCGGGCATATTGCCGTAAGGCAATTTCTTCCTACCTACCGAAACCTTTCAATTTGAGAAAATTATAAATACATGGACATATTGAATCTTACAATTTTATACAAAAATTAAAAACAAAGATTAACAAAATATTTTTTTTTTTTTAATTAACACTATACTATGAAGAGAAGCGAGGGGATGGGAAGGAAAGAAGAAGGATAAAAGACCAATTTAAATATTTAGATAGTGACATTTTAATCTTGACTTAAATGTAAATAAAGAAGGGGCGTCTCTTACATTAGTGGGTAGATTATTCCACAATCGTGCGGCTACTACTGTGAAAGAGGAGGCAAGAAAATTAGAGCTATATTAGGGTATTAAAAGGGTTCTCTCGTTACTAGAACGAAGAGATAGTCCGTGTTGTGGAAAAGGTTGGATGAGCTCTCTCAGATAAACAGGCAAAGTTATCATATCGGTACAATATATTCTTAACACTACGGTGGATCGAAGTTTCAAATGCTCAATGCGGTTATATTATAAAATATTATTAAACTTAATATATGTATAAGTTGACATAATGTAAAGAAATGCTCTGCCAGTATTTTTAGCCAAGAGCCGCCTGTGATAGGAGCTCTGAAATCAACAATGTTTGGTACTAAATTCTTGCAAAACGTAGTTTTCTAATAGTTTATAAATATATATTGTTATTATGCTTGTCCTTAAATGAGTTTTTACCAAAACTGTATTTTATTTATTAATTTATACATACATTCCATATTTTACAAAATGGCACAAAAAACACTTTGACAAATTCTGCTTGTACTAGGAGTAGGCTCAATATATGCACAAAATGATGTTTAATAATATGTTTCATAACTAAGTCATTTTGTTAGCGACAATAATAAATAAAAATGTTTCCGTTTATATGGTGAAGTTGGTTCTGCATCATTCAGCGTATGTAATTATTATATTTACTATAAAAATAGTTTTGTAGGTTAGAATTGTTTGTTTATATTCATTTTTTAAATGTATTCTTTTAGTAGAGTTTTATGTACGGTTTTAAGTTGGTATATAATTTCTTAAAACGATGAATTTCATGATATTATCATTAGTCGTATTAACTATTCTTTAGCATTTTTTTATCGTCATCATCTAATAAATTAAGGAAATCAACAAATTTATATTCATGTTTTTTTATACGTAATATTTTTTATTTTTATAGTAGGTGTATTCTTGTATTTTGTAATTCTTATCTTTTGATATGTTGTTTTCTTATCAGTAGAAGTAAACATGTTTAAGACAAAAAACTCCGACATCACGTATTTTATTTAAAGAAACAATTTCTAATCTATATAACGATAATAAACGTATCTATATGTGTATTAACGTAATATGTATAATTGTACAAGTAAATCCCTTTCCACACCTAATGGTGCATAGGGCACTGCATTGGTACACCAATCGCAGCGTATCTTGATCATTTTTGTTACATAAGGGTAAGATGATCAGACTTACGCTTCAGGTGCCAGTACTGGGACTATAAAATATTATGCTGTAAAAACACATTTTTTAAATAAATATTTTATGTCGACCATGTCGGGAATCGAACCTAAGACCTCTTTCAATTTATTTATTTATCTTTTATGGTAGGCAAACGCGCTGTCCACTACACCACGAAGCCGACGTAAATATTTACAAGGAAGAAACATTTACAGGGCTTATAACCTGTCATTGGCTGTTTTTTGTGTATACGTCCATATACTTCTTCAATTTTTCCATCGGTTGATTTTAGTTAAGTTTAAGAGCTGAAACCTTCATTGTTATGAAGAAATTCATCCGATTGAATTTATTCATTTGTTTATTTATTATCATTATATTATATTACATACACGAAATTATAATTTATACAAAGTTGCTTTGACTGCCTAACTAGGGTTATTTACCCCGTTCTAAGATAGTAAAAAAAAATAAAAAACAGTAATCAATACATAGAAACAGTTTTAAAAATAGAGGACAAAGTGAAAAGCAAAGTAAAAAATGGAGTAAAAACATGGTAAAAAATGCAGTAAAAACATAGTAAAAATGAAGCAAAAACATAGTATAAATGTAGTAAAACAACGAAGCAAAAACATTATAAAATTAGTAAGCTAGACGTACCTTCACTAAATCCTCTTATTGTCAATGGTACCAATATTCAATACAGGAAATCCGTAAAAAATCTAGGAATACAGATGGATGAACATCTCTGCTGGCGAGCTCAAACTAATGAATTAAGCCGCAAAATATTTTTCAGTCTACACTCACTTAGAAGGTTGCAAAAATTCTGACCCATTAATACTAAATGCACCCTTGTACAAGCATTACTACTACCCATTCTAGATTACGCTGATGTTTCCATGACTGATTGAAGCTGTGAGCAACTCGATAAACTTGAACGACTTTAGAATACATGCATAAGGTACATTTTTGGTCTTAGGAAATATGACCACATTTCTGATTATCGTAGGCAACTGAAATGGCTCAAAATTAGACAGCGAAGAGACTATAACTCCCTCTCACTTCTGTTCAATGTACTATATAGTCCTAACGCTCCTATATACCTGCGTGAAAAATTACCTCTTCGTTCTAATTCTCAAGGCACTCTCTTTATACCCATCCACAATTCCTCTTTTTTCTCTAACTCATATAGTGTCCATGCGGCTCGACTGTGGAATCATCTCCCACCCACCATCAAAGATGTTACTACATTATCTCTGTTTAAATCATGTCTGAAGAAACATCTCCTTGCTCTTCCTTAATCTCTCCTCCTTTCTTTTTTCCTCTTTCCTCTTTTTTCCTTTTTTCCATGGAGTAATAGTTTCGATTTAAGGTAATTTATAAACAAATACGTTGATTTCTATTTTTATATATCTTTAGCTTTTTAATGTTTTTTTCTATTGAATATGTTCTGTGACTTGAATTATAAAAATAAAACTTTTATTTTACTGGGTGGTTGGAAGAAATTGCCATTTGGCAATGAACCCGCCAATGTACAAATAACATTATGTACAAAAAGTTAAATAAAAAAATAAAAACAAAGGAATAAATGTGGTGAAAACATTGTAAAAAACGTTAAAAATATATAAATATGTATTTAAAAATATTTTAAAACTCAGTAAAATGCGAAATAAAAACCGAATACATAGTAAGAAACATATTTAAAGTCATAGTAAAAAAATGAATGTATGTGTATAGCAATAAGCATGTTTAAAAAAAACATAGTAAAATACCGAGTAGAAAGAGAGGAAAAAAAACATATTTATTTCCATATATTAGGCTACGCCTGAAAACAATTTTCCAGTGATGAAATTTCGTCTTTTACATCATTTTTATGTGTCGTGATTTTCATATACAAAATGTAAATTATACCCAAATATCCGAAGTAATTTTTCATAAATAATTAGCGCACGACTTACGGAGATTACCGAATTTGATCGATCGGTTTTACAAATTATTTCAATATTTATCCTTTGTTTATGTTACGGTCGTACTAATACTTGAGTAGTTATTATTTAAATGTCAGTGAACAATTGTGCCATTTTTTTCTTAGGTAATCCTATCCGTTCTTTAAAAACTTTTTCAATAACTGAATGACTGCGATGTGACATATGAATATTAAAATTAGACCAAGGTATATTACATCTATTGGGACATTAGTTACTTAATATTCTAGTACAGGTTTAATGAGAGATATTATTATAAAAGGGTGACAAAATACATATTGTTATAATTTATAGTGCAACCTTGAAATAGATCATTCCAACAATGTTTTGAGTATGTCCAAATGCTTGCCAACTGGCTGGGTCTCTCCCTAGGGAGTCGTTCATATTTAAATTCATTGCAACAGAGAGGGAAAACATTTTTGAGAGGGGAATATGGGAGTCTAGGCATTTACAAGGCTGTGTCGGAATGTCAGAAATTTGTAATCGGCTTCAATGAAATACTCGTTAAATCAGAAAAACCGATGGGCATTTATTTAAAATATAGGTATTTGTAAAAAGTTTCATGAAATTATTATGTTAATCCGATCAAAAAATATTTTTTTTACCTTTTGGTTTATTAATAAATGACGTGTAATTAAATATATTCAGTGGTATTTCTTTAACTCTTGTGTGGCTGTGATGTCACACTAGTCGACATAGGACACAATACTTGATATATCACTCTTGTTTTTTTAAATGATGAATTCATATTTTTTGTAATCTTCAAATTGATATTTTCACACCCGACTTGGAAAGTAATATTTTTATAACTATGCTAAATGTTAATGCATAAAATATTTATCCTTGCTACGCGAAGCATGAATGTCCGCTAATTCAGCAACACATCTATACATATACCTCATATAAGAGAGAGCACGAAGATAGAAATCATAAAAAGGAAGACAAAGACGCTGTTCTGCGGTGGGTGTTGTCTAAAACAGATTCAATCTTCAGTCGGTCGATGTCAGTGATGGAGGACGCACGCGCGCAACATGAGCGGCGTATTTGTGATTTTTAATTTATTTTGGTACAACAGAGCTAAATTATATATTTATTCGCATAAATTATGGAAAAGGAAGTATTAAACAGTATGACTCCATGTTTTTTTTCAAATGTCTGAACTTTAGAATATTCCGTATTTTACTATTGGTCACACGATGTTACATCACCACGCGTAAAGGGATTATTTACCACAGTCTAATAAGAGTTAAAAACGTGTATTTTATAAAACGCGGATTTGGTAGTTTTTTTTTTTACCTGCCGGATTTTTGTCAATTGAGTTGGCAACCCTAGCCACAACCCGATTCGGTTTTACATGTAGTGTTTAAACGTTTGATAGAATACACATATTTATTATTGTCAAGCAAATTACATCTGATCGATATTAATAGATAGTGTTTGATTGGTTACATCGTTACTTCTATGAAACCAGCCCACGCTTTCTTCCACAGTGAAATGTGCAGAGTAGATTCAGCGCATGTGTGCATACGTGAAGAAATGGTATAAGACAGCTTATGATTTAATATTTTACCCTCTGTACAAGTATGTTGTCCTGGTATCGGCTAAGACAGTGACACCAGGAGAATACCATTAATCAATTCCCTCATGTCACGTGTATCTATCGTGCTGGGCACATTATGGAAGAGTGATGATGTTACAGTGTTAGCGCGTCCTACAGACAGTATTCAATATATTCTACCTTTCTGCTTTCCTGGTACCGGCTTTTCAATATTGAATGATCGAGAACAAACGTGAATGGCAGTATTTCTTGTTCACAGGAGTGGATTTTTCGAAGCTTTAAGACCAATCAATTATTTTTTTTTAGATAAAGCACGTGTTGATTACTTCAAACATTTTTTTTTACTTACAACCAACAGTTGTGTAAAACCATGGTTGTAAACTCCTACCTTAATTCAAATATAACCCGAAAATCTAATAAAGCTTTCTCCAGTCCAGGGATTTCGTTTATGATAAAACACGGTCGTTAGTAAAAAAAACGTAAAAACACGCCTTCATTTTTATAATTGTACGAAATGCAATTCCACTTAAGTAATGTATGTCAACAGAACACTGCAATCCATTGAATACCGAATTTTATTTTTTTAACGTGGTGTATTAATATTAATTTGGTGACCTAAGAGTCAATGAAATTTCACTTTTTATTTTGCTTTGCAAACCTGCACAAATCACGAATTCCGGGTGGGTTCTGAAATTTAATTTGTGTTAGGAAGAATTAATACACAAATTTATTTAATAGGTTTGAAATACTCTCAATTGTATAAAAACAAGAAAATGATTTTAGTTAAGTTTCCAATTTTTTAACACTTTTATTTACGATTAAAAGAAAATGGTCCTAAAACTGAAATATTTGGGTAAATCAAAGGGACGCATATGTTTCTTATTGTAAAAAAAAGTATATCTGTAGTGTAGTGGTAGGCGAACGCGGCAACCACTATATTACGAGGCGAATGAACATAATATTATCTACTGATTTCGATTTTCTTTGTCAAGATTTTTATCTGAGAGTAGGGTTCTGGTTCTTTTTCACACACAGGACTGTATTATTTATCCATCTGAAACAAATATTTTCATACTTAAAAAAGTATTTTACCGAAAAAAAATTTTTTTTTCTTTTTTTGAGTAATAATTCGTGTTTTGATGAAGTGCAAAAATTGATAACTACGTATTTTTAAAAATAACATTGTCTCTTCCATGTAATTATTTGAGTTATTACGTAATAGGCCCTTTCAAGTAAATCTGGTCCTGTCTACTTATATGTCCAATGTTCAATGGCTCAGGCGTTTTCAAGGAATCTTTTATACTCCTAGCAAAGAATACTGTTTCGTAATCTAATGAAACAAGTATTAAACAATGTCAGGAGATTCAATAAGACGAATGCAAAGCGTAAAGTAATTACATTAATCATTAAAAGAAAGATGTTCAATGTTAAACCTTTCGGCTTAACTCCATTTCAATGAGTAAAATCTCGGCCTAATAAAGTTGAGTGATAGAATAAAAGTTGAGAAATCTTTTGAATTTTTAATGAACTTTTAATCTACTTGGTGTAATAAACGGGGAAAATGTTGAGTTAAGATCTAAACTTAGTGGAACTCTTGATGGTGAGCAGGTGTGAAGCCAATTGGTCTCAGGCAGAGAAAGCATTGTCGCAGAAAATAGTGTTTGTCAGGAGAAGACAAGTTTTCCTCTGTCTGAATTAGATGCTGACCTTAGTGGAGATTTTCTTAAACTTGTATTTTCTCCTGCACAAACGTTCTATCGATACTTGAATCTGGTAAACTTGTAGCTGCGTTCCCTAGTTAATTTTGAAGTTCATAAGTCCAT